>NC_142938.1:15082638-15105138 GCF_046866305.1 Octopus bimaculoides
TTTTATCGTTACGCTCCCGTAATCAAGCGGTTCAGCAAAAGAGACCGATAGAATATCAACTAGTCTTAAGAAAATAATTTCTAAGGTCGGTTTGTTCGACTAAAACCCTTCAAGGCGGTGCTCCAGCATGGCCGCAGTCAAATGACTGAAACAAATAAAAGAATATATGTGTGTGCGTACGCGCGCACGCGCACGTGCATGCGTGTGTGTATAGTTATATCTATATTTACCTATCTATCTCTATGTATGTATGCATAATATATATATATATATATGATAGTCACTTGATTATCATCGTCCAGTGACGATGATAGTCCAGTGATCAGGAAGTGAAAACTGTAGTGAAGAAGTGGCTCAAAGAACAGTCAATAGAATTTTACGGGGCAGGGATACATGCTCTCATTCAAAGTTGGGGCATTGCTATTGCGAGAAACGGGAGCTATGTTGAGAAGTAGGGATGTGATCCACAGAGGACCGGCTTCATTTTGATGTATGATACATGTTCCTGTATTGGTAATTATACCTGTCCTAAACAAAATGGCATTACTTTTTGACTCACCCTCGTATATATATATATATATATATATATATATATATAAGCGCATACAAGCATAAGAATACATACATGCATATGTTTTCTTGCACGCGTAGCCTACATATGTTGACGTATCCATAAAAACGTGCGTTCTTTATTACATCTTATAAATGGTTGTTCTAATGATTGACTGAAGTCCTGTTGTAACATCATAAAGTCCTATCCAGTCGTTAAAGAAAACTGACAAGGCTCTCTTTCATATATCAACATATCGCAAACGATTTTCATGTACTAGAGCGCGCAAGTGTATATCTATACATATGTATATATCTATGCATGTACGTGTTCATATACGTCTATATATATATATATATATATATATATATATATGTGTGTGTGTGTGTGTGTGTGTGTGTGTGTGTGTGTGTGTGTGTGTGTGTGTGTGTGTATGCGTATTTTTCCTTATGTACATGTATATATAAGTACGTGTGTATATATATTTATACTAATGGTATATATGTGTGTGTATATATGCACATTTATATATGTATGTATATATATATATATATATATATATATATATATATATATATATATATATATACACACGCACATATATACATACGTACGCACGTGTGTGAGTCTATACGCAATTTATGCATGCACACACAAATGTACACACATATATATATATATATATATATATATATATATATATATATATATATATATATATATATATATATATATATATATATATATATATATATATAAGTAAACGTAATTACTTACACATGGATACATAGATATGTTTATATATATGATATATATGTGTGTGTGTATATATATACAAACATTATGCACACATATATACAAGCATATATGTACACACACATATACAGATATACACACATATATGAATGTCTGAATTCTTATATGCGTCTGTATTTATGTACGTGCACACGTACGCATATATGCATATATGCATATATGCATGTATACATACATGCTCCAGTTATATATACATATACATGCACACGCACACACACACACAGATATATATATATATATATATATATATATATATATATATATATATATATATATATATATATATATATATATGCGTGTGCATGTATGCATATATGTATATATATATATATATATATATATATATATATATATATATATATATATATATATATATATATATATATATATATATATATATATATATATATATATGTATATATATATATATGAATGTATATGCGTCTTTATCTAGAGGTTTGCTTGCTTATGCGTTCAGTGTTTTATGCAGATATTCCATAAACAAAAGAAAGCATTCTTAAGAAGACTCGTTTGACAGGTGACAGAAGACAATTGTATATATATATAATATGTTTGACAGATAACATCTTACGAGTGTCACCTTTTGTTTGTTTTCTTCTTCATTTATGTTCGATGCCTAGAAATGGCTTTGTCTACCACTAACCCACGTCCTTTCCATTCATTCATTCAGTCAATCGTTCTCTTCTTCTTCTTTTCTTTCATTCGTTTTTCCTTTCCTTTTCATTTTGTTTGGTTCTGTGTCTCTCAAGATCTCTTAGTCACTCTTTGCCTTTCAGCCTTGCTCTTCCACTGTCTGTCTGTCTGTCTCTGTTTCCTTCTTTCTCTCTCTCTCTCTCTCTCTCTCTCTCTCTCTCTCTCTCTCTCTCTCTATTTCTTTGTCTCACATTGTTCAAATGATTGAACAATGTGAATGAGTGCTCAACACCGCATTGGTGGATAAATATTCTTTATTTGTTGGTTAACCAGGCTACCGTTGGTTTCATGCCGAGAATTCTCAGCAATTATCAAGCTCACCACATGGAACGTTGGTACTCATTTCCATTTTGGGTGATATGTATATATGTATGTATATATACAAATATATGTGTAGACACGTGCGCGCGCAGATACATTTAGACATATATGTTTGCATGCATGTGTGCGTATCTGTGAATGTGGCTGTATAAATTGACACGTATTAAAACATACTCTTGTATATACAGACACACGCACATACACATACATGCATACATACGTTAATGCATATATAAATATGTATAGATATACACACTCATTTCTATACATGCATGCATAAAAACATACATGTGCCTGTGCATGTATTTGTACACACACATATACATGCACACTATATATGTGTGCGTATGTGTGTGCGTGCGCGTGTGTATGTCTGTTCAAAGGCGAGTTTTTGTGAGTCACTACATGACGTACCTTGATTTCGAAACTTAGGTGACAAATGGTGTGCTACACGAGCTTTCTTATGTATACATTAGGCAGAATATGCTAGTATCATGGTGAAAACAGTTTGGCAGGAATTATGAATTCCACGTATTAGCAGAAAAGTATAAACGTTTCTATAGAGATTACTGGGAACGTTTTCTTCTTTAAAAATTGCAATGGAAATTTCCCATAATGTCCCCTGCGGTAAATCTAATAACATACAAAACTGTGAGAATTATGAATATTGAATAAGATCTTTTCCTATTAATTGTGACTGTTAGAGAGCATTTGACACCGAAGAAGACA
Organism: Octopus bimaculoides; assembly: GCF_046866305.1. Lineage (NCBI taxonomy): Eukaryota > Metazoa > Mollusca > Cephalopoda > Octopoda > Octopodidae > Octopus > Octopus bimaculoides. Next base: position 15,085,769 of record NC_142938.1, read on the forward strand.
TGTAAAGCAGAAGCATTAAATAAGTCTAACCTTTAGAGTAAACTGAAGATATCAATAAATTTGATTTGTTTAATACCTGTTTCTGTTATGTATGCAATTCACATAGAGTATTTTTTCATGTGCGGGATTTAACCAAGGTTTGTTTCAGATTTGTGTTTGTGTATGTGCGTGTATACTATGCCATGTTTAACTTGGCTTGGTCGTTTCTGGATACCAATTTACTTGTGAGGGAGGAGGGTTGCTTAGTTGTTTTCTCCTGTTTGGAATTTTGACCATATTTTGAAGATAATGTCACGTCTGCAGCGTAACATCATTTCATTCTTTTTGTTTAGTTGGTATATGTTTTGTGTAAATATGTGGTATGTTCCTGTGGTGCACAGAAAACAGATTCCGGAACCATTTATGTATAATAGTGCGCAGATCATTCTTATATTTAGGGTTGTTTTCTTTTAACTTCCAGATATATTTAGGCAGGACGTGGCGATTTTTCCTATATATTCTGGAATATTTGTATTTGTATGTGTGTGCTTCTGTGTGTATCTGAGTGTATGTGTGTGTTTGTGTGTGACTTGTGTATATCAGTCTTTAAAGGTTCCACTAGTAGCGATGATGTAGCTTTTTCGGTTCATCTTGTTTTATTGAAGTTTTGTAGTCTATGTTTGCAGGTAGTTTTTTATGTAACGGGCATGTCGTTGCTTTGGCAAAATTGTATGAGCTTGCAGCTGTCTGTGTTGCGAAATCTTCGGTATGTTGTTGTTTAATGATACTTTTGTGCAGCTGTAGCTAACTTTTATATTGCGCCTGGTGAATACTCTGACAATTATACCCTGTTCGTTAATTAGAGCAAGGAATTTTTGTACTATATTTGTTGCTACGTTAAGGCTGAGAGGGATATTAAGCTAAAATGATATTTCTTTCTCTTGTTTTTGGTTTAATGTTCATTTGTGGCCTCTCAACTATATATAACACAATACGTGGAAACAAGTTACACAGTTTCACGGTGTATGTGGCTTATTTAAGATGCTTGAAAATCCAAATGCTTGTCATTGACAAGAAGTAAAAAAAAACTATAATGAATATTAGACTCTTCGCAAATTCAGTCATTATACGTTGTTAATATGCATATAAAACACATCTGTTTATCGATATATGAACGCATAGTTGCATTTACACACACACATACACACACACACACACACACACACACACACACACACACACACACACACACACACACAAACACACCCCCCACACACACACACACGCACCCACACACACATACACCCCCACACTGCTAAGTATATTATTTACTATAAAGGTAAATCAATGCATATTTATTTTCAATATTTTACAATAAAATGGAAACTGGATAGTTTTAAAATAATTAACAATTAAATTTAAACCGATCAGCCTGTCTATCTATCTATCTAACTATCTATCTATCTATCTATCTGCCTAACGATATACATGCAAACATACAAGCATACATACAATCATAGATACACACACACACACACACACACACACACATATATATATATATATATATATATATATATATATATATATATATATATGTATATATATATATGTATATGTATATATATATACATATGTATGTATTTATGTGTGTATATATATGCATATATGTATATATATATATATATATATATATATATATATATATATATATATGTGTGTGTGTGTGTGTGTGTGTGTGTGTGTGTGTGTTGCCAGACAAGATATGCAGTAGATTTCAAAGAATTTACGATTTAAATAAAAAGAGAAATATTGACAGTTAGATTTAAACTCCGATATTTTGCCTAACACAGATTTTAGAATTTCCAGTAAAAATAAAACTAAATACGGTTTTATTTCTCTTTTTGCAATTTGAAATATAATTATTGTTATGTTTTCATTGCAAACAAAGCAGAAGTAAATAATCCAAAATGTCTATTTTGAACTTTTTTTAATGATATTGCTTAAATTGAAATTATTTTCGGTCGTCATTTTTTAAAATCAATTTATATTTACAATAAGTTTATATCGCAAAACATTATGATGCAAAAAGTTTATAGATTTTTAAATTACACTCATGCCATTTTGCAAATTTTAATTATAAACATTATAATATAAATGAATATTATTGAAATTTGAAAACAAAATTTTAATGCATTAATGGCCGAATTTGAACGATTTCTTTCAGTTCTGTTTGCTATATATTCCACTAGCTTTATTACTTCATGCATACATACATACGTACGTACACATGTACGTATATTTACACATAAATATATGTATATGTATGTATATATATATATATATATATATATATATATATATGTAGGTGAGAAAGTTGGTATGTGAAAGCACGTGGTTGGATGTATAAAAGATAATAAGAGTGAAAAAACTACAGAAGGCTTGTGTTACATGGTTAAAGTATACATTTAAATTATGTCAGAAAAATGTTAGAAAAATGTGAGAAAATGTTATAAAATCTTTTTGGTATATGAACATTGTATTTTGAGAAATAACCGGTTTCGTGTTGTCTTTTCAAATTTCTGTACTTCATTGTGTCGTGTTCGTTCCAAGAACGAACACGATACAATGAAGTAGAGAAATTTGAAAAGACAACACGAAACCGGTTATTTCTCAAAATACAATGTTCATATACCAAAAAGATTTTATAACATTTTTCTAACATTTTTCTAACATTTTTCTGACATAATTTAAATATATACTTTAACCATGTAACACAAGCCTTCTGTAGTTTTTTCACTCTTATTATCTTTATATATATATATATATATATATATATATATATATATATATATATATATATATATATAGGGGTGAATTCACAAAAAAAGCAAAAGACGAAGACAGGTAGTATAGTCAACAAACAGATGTATTAGTTTAACGCTCGGGAAGTGAATATATATATATATATATATATATATATATATATATATATATATATATATATATACGTGTGTAAACGTGTGTACGGAGTGAGAAGAGAGAGAGGTGGGGAGAGTGCTATATTTTAATAAAATTGAGTATACTTAAACAAAAATAGTTTCCAGTGATAAATCTCTGCATTTATATAATAATTAAATAAACTACAAAGTATTACTCTGCGAGAAACAGGAACAATATAAATGAATGAATACTATTATTTTAAATGTTATGTCAAATTATTATTTGGGGAGACAATTTCGAACATGTTTCTACCTCGTTAGAACTTCCTCGGTGAAATATATTTTTACTATATGTTTGAAAGTAGTAGTGAAAAAAGAAAAATCAGTAAATATACGGTGAAGGAGTGGCTGTGTGGTAAGAAGCTTGCTTCCCAACCACATGGTTCCGGGTTCAGTCACACTGCGTGGCACCTTGGAGAAGTGTCTTCTACTATAACTCCGAACCGACCAAAGCCTTGTGAGTGGATCTGGTAGACGAAAATTGAAATTGTGTGTGTGTGTGAGGTATTTGACTTTGGAGTTCTGTTCTAAAAATAGCCAAAATTTAAAGTTTGACGATAGCAGGACAGTGGCTATCTGCCCTTTGGAAAGTTTAGGTCAAATACTACCAAGTACCAAAGTAATTAATATTGGTTTTTAGAGTCTGGATGTTGTTTTACTCTCTACCTATTTGCCAAAGGAAAAAAAAAAACTATAGAAAATATATATTTGTATATATATTTATTTATTTTTTAGTATCCAAATTCAATTATTTTATTTCTACGGATCTAGTCTGTTTGGTTGCCTGCATCAATTCTGTTCGAATTGATTTCATATTCAGTGTAACGATACACTTTTATAGGCTAATGAATTATGTGAAAATCGTTTTCGTTATAAATTAATAAATAAAGAATTAGCAGTCAAAGTTTGAAAAATTTGGTAATTTTAGCCAATCGTGAAGCACAGACACATTCATGCCTGTTTCCATAGTAACAAGCAGAACGAGAACTATTTTGTCTGCGAGAAAGCAAGTGCCTGTTTCCATAGTTACAAGTGGAATTGAGAACTCTTTTATCTGCGAGAAAGCACGTGTTGGCAAGTTGTATTTTGTTGGAAATTTTTACTGTTTGGTTATGTTTGATTATTGTAACCTCGCTTCTATGATAAAGACACTGAAAACAATGGAGGATACTGTGTCGTACCTTCAAGAAAATGGTGTTATACCCAAAAGAAAACTATTTAAAAGGAGGTGGCATGTTGTCTGTACGAAAAGACGTCATGAGAACATGTACTGGCGATGTTCGCGCTGAGAATGAATGGAGTCTGTGTCTGCGAGGAAAGACACATGGTTTGAAGGTGGCATCCTTCCTCTTAGGACTGTAGTACTCTTCCTTTACTCATGGGTTAAGGAATTGACTTCAGTTCGGTTTTGTATTGACGAATTGGGGACGGGCCGTAAGCGGAAGATTGTTGAGATTGACGAAACAGTCTTTTCAAGACGTAAGTGCAACCGAAGAAGGGTCCTACCTGAGCAATGGGTTTTTGGAGGAGTGTGTCGCGAGACCAGACAGGTTTCTCTGTATGCGGTGCCACGTCGGAATCGTGACACACTGGAAGGATGCATACGTCACTCGATTCGGATGATCCCTTGATTCTTCCAGAAACCAAAATTTTCAGCGATTTGTGGAAGGCGTACTCTCACATTCCTGAAATTATGGTTACAATTTTGAGCATAGAACGGTGAACCACAGCGTAGGGTTTGTTAACCAGAAAGATGGTACCCACACTCAACAAATGGAGAGTACGTGGGCCTCTGCGAAGCGAGGTAATAAACGACGCTGTGGCACTCACCGTTCTTGGTAAATTCATATCTCTGTGAATTTATGTATCGCAAGAGATACGAAAATTGTGATTTGTTTGAGAAATTGATTGAATGTATTTCTAATTTTCGTTTTTAATTTACAAAAATTTTGTAAATGTGTTGCTTATTGCATGCTTAATTATTTGTTTTTTAAGTATATTATGTTCACTCTTTTATTTTCATATATAACATAAACATGTACATCTTTTAGAACATTGTCATTTTACAAGATTTTACTGACAAATTTTTTAATTAACATAAACATTTATTTGCATGAAAGAAAATTATCGGAGAATTTTCATCTAATTCTTCCAAATCTGTCTGTTAAAACTGCATTGAAACCATGAAAAAAATTGTAATGTGTTTATCGCATGTAACATGTTATCACATTTGCATTAAATGCATGTTGAATGCTCAAACTACAAAATGTGTTGTTTACTCATTTCTTTTTCTCAATGAAGTGGTTGTGAGGTGTGCTAAAAATAACAGCTAAATAACGTTTTTGGCTAAATCTTTCAAGCTCGTGCTGTCGCATTAAACGCATGTTGAATGCTTAAAACTACAAAAGATGTGTTGTTTACTGATTTCTTTTTGTCATTGAGGTGGTTGTGAGGTGTGCTAAAAATAACAACTAATAACGTTTTTAGATAAATCTTTTAAGTTCGTGCTATCGCAATGCTTAAAATTACAAAAGACGTATTCTTTACTCTTTCTTGACAACACGTGCTATTTTCCGGATGCTTACGACAAAATGTGCATTCACGCAGAAAATGACAGCCTCCAAATACTGTTTCCTGACTGGGTGAAAATGATCAAACTTTAAACCTCTATAACCTTTTAGAAATATTTTTCTGGAAAAAGTGAAATAACTCTAGCAATTCAGCTTGGAAAAATATATTATCGTACCAAATTAAAAAATTTCCGAAAAATTTTAATTTTTGAAATGCTGGCTACCAAACAAACTAGATCCATTTCTATTTCTATTTATAATTAAATTTAGAGAATTTTCATTTAATTTTATAATTTAATATTTTTTTATATTTTCTAAGTTTATTAGTTTTGTTAGTGTTTTGGGTTAATATATATATATATTTTTTTACTAATCGTATCTATTTCCATATGGATATGATTTTCTATCACGTATACAGGACTAGATTTTAACTAGTCGTTTTCTTTCTATTGGTGATTGTACGTTTCTCTATAAGATTTGTTCTTATGTATACTCTTATTCTTTACTCTTTTACTTGTTTCAGTCATTTGACTGCGGTCATGCTGGAGCACCGTCTTTAGTCGAGCAAATCGACCCTAGGACTTATTCTTTGTAAGCCTAGTACTTATTATATCGGTCTCTTTATGCTGAACCGCTAAGTTACGGGGTGTAAACACACCAGCATCAGTTGTCAAGCCATGTTGGGGGGACAAACACAGACAGACAGACACACACACACACACACACACACACACACACACACACACAAACAGACACACGTATATATACGACGGGCATCTTTCAGTTTCCGTCTACCAAATCCACTCACAAGGCTTTGGTCGGCCCGAGGCTATAGTAGAAGACACTTTCCCAAGTGGCCACGCTTATTTTTTTAAAAGACGAACGTGCGCGTTTGCGTATATATATACATGCATGTTTGTATATACATATACAGACATATATTTGCACACACACACACACACACTCATACACACACATAAACACGCACACACAGGTGTTTGCGTATACAAACCAACGTTGAATTATGTCAGACGAACAAGAGAAGAGTATTCGCTAGATGTAGTAGCGTATATAGTTTATTGAAAGTTTGTCCTATCACTTAGGTTTCATGCCACTGCGATCACAGGCGTGAATTGTTACGGCTAAAGTTGATGGTATATCTATATTTGTAGGTGTGGTTGTGGTTGAATAATTGCGCTTGCTGATTAGTTGAATTTTTTCTGACCCGTGATGTGGTATTGTTTTTTTAGTTCGATGGATGGTGATACTTTGGTTATTTGGATTTGTCTGTTTACTAAGTTGACTGATTATTTTGGTACCTGTCTTGGTCAAGTTTCTTCTATGTGTTTGTAAATATTGTTGTTTTAAAGAATCTTAATAATTTGTTTGAGATTGTGACTGAATTTCACAATAAATCTAACTAGGGGCATTTATCTAGAGAAGAGTAAGTGGTTTTTCATAGTTGAGTGGCTTTTGCCTTTAAAAGTCTATTAAACTAATTAATGACTTTATATATTTCAAAAGGAGCATATGTATATGAAATTGTAAGCTTCTGTGCGTGCCTGTGTGCAAGCGTGTGTGCATGCACGCGAGTCTGTTGTGCCCAGAGCTTGTTTCTTTATTTTGTGTATTGAGAATCTGGTTTATGTATGATTGAGTGCATTTGAGAGCTGGAATGTCTAGACTGTTAGTATAAAGAATTCTTTCTAGCCGAAATGATTTAATGTGGTTTGTTGGTATTTTCTGCTAAGCTATTGCCCGTTAAAGGCTTTTGTTAACACGCTGAATAACAAGGGTTGTTTGAATTGTAAGTCTCCAAATGTATTTGTTTGTATGTGTGAGTGCGTGTCTGTATACGTGAGTGTTATGAGAGTGTGTGCGCGTATGGATTGTGTGTGCTTGTGCATTATCCTAACAACAATATTTACAAAAAACTGTTGACAAACAAGTGTTGTTTGAACAATAGGTTAGGTTTCTAGGTGCGTTTGTTTGTTTGTGTGTGCGTGTGAGTGTCAGAATGCGCGTGTTTAGTATCTGGGAATGTGAGTGTTGTGATCAAGGCTTCTGCTTATCATTTTTTTTTTTGTGATTCTGTATGTTGTGTTATGCGCGCCTGTTTTGGTTAAGACATGTATTTGTCATTGACGATGTACTAGTGTAATGTGCCGTGTGTTTCTTTTATTTATCATTAATCTTTTATTTGTTTCTGCCATTAGATTGCGACCATGCTGGAGAACCACTTCGAATGAATCGATCCCAGTACTTATTTATTTTTTAAAGCTTGGCACTTATTCTATCGGTTTTTTTTTTACGGAATCGTTAGGTTACTGGGACGTAAACACACCAACACCGGTTGTCAAGCGGTGGTGGGGGATAAACACAGGTACATACACACATACACACATGACGGTCTTTCAGTTTCTGCCTAACAAATCCACTCACAAGGCTTTGGTCGGCCCATATCTATAGTAGAAGGCATTTGCCCAAGGTGTCATGCAGTGAGACTGAACCCGAAACCATGTGGTTAGGAAACAACCTTCTTACTACATAGCCACGCCTTCGCGTGTGGTTTGTTTTTGGTTCGATTCTTCTAGTTGTTCTATTTTCACGCGCGTGTAAATGAAGGATGGGACTTAGTGTTTTTCTTCCACTGATTGGTGTTCAGACATTTTTCGAATGAATTGGTTTTGGTGTCTGCAGCATGAAATAATCTCATTTCTCTTGTTTAGAGAGTGTGTTTTGTGTAATTATCTGGTATTTTTCTGTGGTGCAAGGGAAAGATTACCACACAATTTATGTATCATGGTGTGCTGTCTGTTATATCCCATTTTATATTTGTGACTGTGTTGTTTTCTTTAAAAATAATAATATACCTACAAGAACCGAAACACAAACGGTTGACCCAAGTTAAACACGCGGTTCATAATACATAAACATACAGAAAGTCAAATGAATACATGCCTTTACCACACATAGGTGAGTTCTGAACCACACAGAGATAAAGAAAATTTGACCACATAACCCATACACTCACATACACAACACATACACAACACATACTCATACACATATTATCACATACACTTTCATAACATCATATATACACAAAAACAAGCGAACGAACGAACAAACAAACGCATCTAGAGACATACAATACAAGCAATGCTTGTTCTTCAATGAAATTAACGAAAATCTTCAATTAGCTTAACAGACAATATCAGTAGACCATACCAAACCTCTCAATCATAGAGAAAACCTCATATTGACAAAAACAAAATTTCAAGTTTCAAACATTCCAGCCAAAATGTTCTCAACCATGGAAAAACCAGATGTTCAATACGCAAACAAAACAAAAAAGAAAATCAAGCTTTGACCACAACGCACACACACACGTAAAGTAATTTATAATTCAAAATACATATGCCCTCACTGAAATTCACAAAATTCACAAAATTAGTTTAACAGACACTCTCAAATGCAAAATCACTCAACTATGAAATACCGCTTACTTTCTTATAAATAAATATCCCTAGTTAGTTCAGTGTAAGATTCAGTCACAATCAAACAAATCATTAACTTTCATTGAAGAAACGATGTTATAAAAGTTGTAGATACCGATATTAAGAAAGTTGGCAAAACAAGATCGGAAGTGAGGAAAATAGATATATATTGAAAAAAAAAAAAAAAATTTAATCAAAATCTGCAATAGCTAAAAGGTGTGGGGTTTATTGTTATTATTATTATTATTATTATTATTGTTCAGTAGTTTTATTTTTATAACGTGCTTTCACTTCACTACCGAGCGCAGCTCTGTGCGCCTTGGGTATGTGCTGCGGTTTGCTGTGGTGCTCTTATGGTTACTGTATTGAAAGTGTTTTGCGTAGGATGTGTGCAGTACCCAATAGTGCAATTTTCTGTATGTTATATTGTTATATTATTATTATTATTATTATTATTTTTTTTTTTTTTTTTGCAGAAGGTGAGAAAAGATCCAATGAGGTTTTGTCTCGACAAGACCGGATGAAGTTTTGTACCGGACAAATCCCTAAATATAATCATGCTAAGAAAGTAGAATATCAGCAGAAGCGTTGAGTCGAAAAGTTTTTGCATGATAAACTTCATTTATGCAAATAAAGACTTATTGATGTTATCTCATAATTCCTTTCATATATATATATATATATATATATATATATATATATATATACAGAAAGAGAGAGAGAGAGAAAGAGGGGGAGAGAGAGATTCTTAATTTTATGATTCTTCCTTAGATTGCAACCCTCTCCTAGAAGGAGCCAGAAGGAACCGGAGGATGAGTCAGAGGATCTTGATGATTCATGACTGTTTATTCGAGCGGAGGGGTGTATGGCGAGCTAAACCAGGTGAGGGCAGCCAACGGGCATGTAACTGCTGGTGAGCTAGGGCTTGCCTTCTTATGCATATGAAGAATGGGTCCAGCAGATTCCACGGAAGAAACCTTTATTGTTCAACAGAGAGGAAGGTGGATGCAACAGTATTGTAGAATGCAGAGAGCAAGGTGAAGCAAATAAGATATATAGGTCATCCGGTGCATTCGTCTCCATCCCCAGACGTCTTGATCTGGTTTTACTGCTGCATTGAGAATGGGTGCGGACAAGTAAGTGCAGCTGGCGGTGCGCAGCTCTTCTTCACTTTATACAGTCGTCAGTCATTCCGAAGAATGACAGATGGTCTTCGTTACCTCGACCGAAGAACATATGTATTCGACTGATAAAATAATGAGTTTCAGCTGAAGGATATAAATAACACAAAGCTGAGCGTGAGAAAAGAGCGGACTATAACCGTGTATATAGTGAGGGAATATAAGAAAGATTTGAAAAAATTGCTTTTTGTATTGACATGGAAAAAGTCATTGATTGCTCGTGTGTGAATGCGTGTGAAATGTAATTACAATTGAATAGATGTGCATAGTTTCAGGTCAATGAATGCAGTGTGAAAGTTTGGTGTATGTCTGTGCCAGAGAGAAAAAAGAGAGTGAGTGAGCTTAAGGGAGAGAGAGAGAGAGAGAGAGAGAGAGATAGATAGAGAGAGAGAGAGAGAGAGAGAGAGAGGTGGGGTGGGGAAAGAAATTGACAAAAGTATTGATTTGCTGGCAGATTACAAACCACGCAATTGACTAGATTCAGATTGTGTACATGTTGAAAAACTTGTATTAATTTTATGGGTGTTGAGGTAGTGAATTGGTAACTGGAATGGAACAGGAATAAATATATGTGTTTGTGCCTGCATACATACATGCGTATATATATGTGTGTGTGTTTATATATATATATATTTAGTTATATATATATATATATATATATATATATATATATATATATATATATGCACACACACATATATATATATACATAAATATATGTGAATATGTATACATGCATAAGTATATGTATATGTGTGTGTGTATATATATATGTGTGTGTGTACTAACGTTGAATTATGCGAAATGAATAAAAGTTGAGTAATCAAAACATGCAGCCTACATAGTTTGCTGTAGCAGAATGTTTGTTCGTGACACAAGTCTCACGATACTGCGATCCACAGGCGAGAACTTTTACAACTAGGTTTGGTGGTACATTTATATCCATAGGTGTGGACGTGGTCTCATATTTGCGTTTGCACACTGATTTCTAATTTGCTTTTGCTGATTGACCGTCGTCTTTCTGCTTTGTCATTGGTTATCATTTATGGTTTGAGGTTTGATAAACGGGGAGTGGCATGTTGTGAGAGAATGTGTGTGTGAAAGCGTGTGTACGTGTGTATATGTTGTGTGAGTGAGTGTATGTGCTTTTTGTCTTTTTTTTATCTTCTTTCTGAGTCAGGATTTGTTTTGGCGTGTGTTTTGGTAAAGGCATGTTTTCACATATTTGTTTTTATGTAATATTTTCTTTTGCCTTTATTTGTTTCAGTCATTTGATTGCGGCCATGCTGGGGCACTGCCTGGAAAGGTTTTAGTCAGACAAATCGACCCCAGTACTTATTTATTTTTTAAAGCCGGGTACATATTCTATCTGCCCCTTGTGCTGAACCGCTAAGTTACGGGTACGTAAATACACCAACACCAGTTGTCAAGCGGTGGTGGGGGACAAACACAGACACAAAGATACACATACATTGATGCATACAAATATATATACGATGGGCTTCTTCCAGTTTCGGTCTACCGAATTCATTCACAAGGTTTTGGTCGGCCCGAGGCTATAGTAGAAGACACTTGCCCAAGTATCACGCAGTGGAACGGAACCCGGAACCATGTAGTTGAGAAGCAAGATTTTTACCACATAACCACGCCTGCGTCTACGTATGTATAAGCGTTATGTACCGTGTTTTTAATTTGATCCGGTTGCTTGTGGTTCGATTCCTCTAGATGTATTGTTTGTAAAGAAAACAACGCTGTAAAAAAAATGGGAAGTAATAGTCTGCGCCCCATGATAGACACATTTTTCTGGAATCTGCCCCCTACACTACAGAAAAATATCACATAATAAAATAAAGCATATTCTCGAAACAGGAGAAATGAACTCATTTCACGGTGCATACACCAAATTAAATTCTTCTTCAAAAAATAGTCCGAATTTCAATCAGCGGAAGAAAAATGCCAAGCCTCATCTCCCTCCACATATATGCCCCCAAAAAAGGACACCCAGAAGAATTTAACCACCAACGGCCGACTCGAATGAAACACGGTATATTACAATTGTACATAGACAAAGACACACAAACAGTGTCTTTACTGAAACACACATGTGTGCGCATAACTAAACATGCAGAGCCAGAAAGAAGATAAACAAACGAAGACTTCATCACAACACACAAAATACTACCCATACACATACACACACAAATATACACACACAAATTCACACACAATTCAAACAACACTTGTTCTATGAGTTAAACAAACAAAAACCACGAATTAGCATAAAAAAAGTAATATCAATAAACCATGCCAAACCTTTCAATCATAAAAAAAGCTTTTCACACAGACTTAATCAAAATTCCAAACATTCTATCCAAATGCACTTATCCAGATAAAAAACAGATGTTCAGTATGCAAAAAAAAAAAAAAGAAAAAAAAAGGAAAAAAGAGAGCTCCAAATTCTGAACACAACGTACACACACATAAATAGGCCCAGTGACTTATAATCCTTTCTCATAATAGTTTTATCGACACAGAAAACATAAAAGGCAAAGTCGACTCTCACGGAATTTGAACCCATAATGTAAAACCGCGAGAAGAGTTGTTTAGCATTTTTTTTTCCTGTCGTGCTAACGATTCTGCCATCTAGAGATTTATAATAAAATTAACACATACTTCCAATAAAGTAAACAATAGCTTTAATTATTTTGGCAGACAATTACTACACCCACATCAAAATAATTCAACTATGAAATACCAGTTATTCCTCCATATCATATTGGTTTCAAATTTTGGCACAAGGCCAGCAATTTTGGGGGAGGGGGTAAGTTGATTACATTAACCGCAGTGCTCAACTGGTACTTCTTTTATCGACCCTGAAAGGATGAATGGTGGAATTTGAACTCAGAACGTGAAGACTGAACGTAAAATAGCAATATGTTATTCCGATTAGTAATAATAACAATAAAAAACTTCACGCAAAGACTCACCAAGCAACACAGCTAAAATAACAGTCAAATCCCAATTAACAAATTAAAAACATGCTCCTCTCACAAAGTCGAGAAAAATAAACGCCACGACACAAATAATAACGAATGACGAAGAAGCAAAATAGCCGCCAATCAGCAAATGAAAAACAGCAAATCAATGAGTATAGTACACTAGTACGGGACAACACAAACTCCAACGAAGAGAAATATACCATCAAACCGAATTGTAACAGCTTTGGTCTGAAGATCGCAAAGCGTAGATCTTGAGTCGCGAAGCAGACATGCAAATCCAGAATTTCTGTGCGTGTGTCCATATGGCTTTCTGAATCGGAGATTCTGACCCTGGTGGTCTACATCCACAAATACCATTATATTTGGAATCAGTGCTAAACCAAGAGTGTTTCTGTGCTACTTTGGTCCACCGAATTGCGGTGTAAATAGGGATCACTTGATACTATTTCTAGTTCTTACGATTAGCAAATGTGAAGCAAGAGATTATGCAACAGAAGTAAAATTACGGAGAGCAAACGAACTGGTTATTGCTTGGGGAATTATATTTAATCCGTTAGGAAACTGGATGACCTGCATTAACTATTCTTTTGAGAATGATATAAAAGCTATAACTGAGATATAAATAAGGATAAATTAAAATAAAATAAGGATTATTTTATAAATTGTAATACAGATTATATCAGTATATCGAAAAGAATTCTTAGGAAAGGTATTATTATTAATACTATATAAAATATAAAATATATGTATCAAATATTAACGGAAATATTTCACCCTTCTAAATATAGGTACGATTATAGCCTGTTTGAACAGAAAAAATATAAACTTAGCCCGCGACATTGCTAATGATAATGGTATTAGTGAATTAACCTCTAATAATGGCTCTAAAAACAGTAGGCATGTAACAATTAATAATATCATGGATAATACGGGTGACCCACTCTTAGCTAGTAACAATGTAGTCAGCATAGCTAACAGAGCCAATAAACCGCAAATGAAACACCAAGTATTCCAAATGCAACCATTACTGGTTGATGGTATAACATGATATAATCCAAGGCAGTAGGTTTAATATAAATATAAGTGATAATACCTATAATAATAACTCGAATAATGGTGACATAACACTTGATAATACTTCTACGAATTTGAGTAGTACCTCGAATGACAACGCTATGAATATTAATATTAGGGTAAATAATGGTAATAATAATAATGGCAGTTGCAATTGTAGGGAAAGATCCCAATGCCCGTTATTAGGTCAGTGTTTAGCAGGTAACATTATATTTAAATGTATAGTAATGGCAGAAACTAATAACTTCATTTACATGGGGTGCTCAGTAAATATGAAAAAGAAAACCGCTTGAATAACCATTTATCGTCCTTTAGACTTAGACATAAAGCCAGCAGTAGCTCATTATCTACGAAAATCTGGGAACTCAAAGACAGTAATATCAAATTCAGCCTTAAATGGGATGTAGCTCAGCCATATACAAATAGCCGGTATGGATGTGGACTATGGAGATATATGAAATATTCAAATTTAGAAATAAATAAAACCTAATTAATAATAAATTAGATCTTAGAGTGTCATGTGTTCATAGGATTATCCGTACCTTTAAATGCTTTAGAAACAGGTAATAATAAGTATATCATACTATAATTTGGTAGCACGAGTTATCCGAGATGTCATATCATTCATAGCATACCCTCTATTATCTCGAAATCTATTTAGTATTGATTTCTAATAACCCTTGATCTATAAACTTCCAATAATTATATTACATATTTACTTCTTCAGTATTAGGATTCTCTTCCCTCATAGCCAGTATAACATATAAATTTTACAATGGATTTCTAAATCTCGCACCTCCCCTAAGTATAAGGTATACCTCCTAAGATCTGTTATTATTATTCTTATTTTATTTTTATTTTATCTTATTTTATTTTAGTTTTATTTATCCTTATTTATATCATTCTGTAAAGAAATATTTTATAAGGTTTTTATAAAGTTTTTATAAAATTTTTATTATTTTGTATTATTTATGTTTTATGTATTTATATACGCTCTTATACATTTGTGTAGCTTCTACAGCTTATAAAGTGTTTGGCAGCTTATAATTTCTTTTCATAAAACTCATAAAACTCACTGTATAATGTAATATTATAATTTTGTATATTTGTAATTACACACTGTTTTATAATTTTTTTATATTCATATTTGATATTTTTATACATTTGTATATCCTTTCATATACTTTCTTAGTGTTTATAATTCATAAATATTTTTTTTTGAAAATTTGTAAGGTCTTTTTATATAATTTACTGGATATGGGAATCCTTGTTTTAGTAAATTTATTAATCATGCAATGTATTCATTAAGTGTTTACATGCCCAAACTGGTCAAGTTTTTACCATGATCTTCTAAACACTATGTTTAGGAAAAGTCTTAATAGATTTTTTGTATATATTAAGGTATTCCATTATTAGGTTTTTAAATTTAATTTCTATCCTTATTCTATGTAATGATTTAAATTTTCTCAATTTAATATGAATTTGTTAAGTTATAAATTACTACCTCCCATATCCTTCAATTCTAATTTCCACCCCTAAAGTTTATATTACTTATCTCTTTTGATTTCTTACCATATTCCCCTTTCATTTGATAATATATATGTATATAAATTATATATGTACCACAGTCCCCAGATCTCAATATTATTAAACATTTATGGTGCATCTTAGAAAAACAATTAAGGAGTCGATATCCTCCACCATCATCACTACAAGAGCTGGAGACTGTTTTCGCTGAAGAATGTTTTTGTTGCTTTTTATGTTCTCATTTTTCATTTTGTTCACGTTATTTTTTGGCGTCCTCTACCCATATATGCATGTATATATACATATATATGTAGCTATGTACATACATGTATGTATATATGCATATATATATATATATATATATATTAGTAAGAATTTGATTCGGCCTTATATGGCTTAAGGTTTCGCGGACTCGTAGAAAGGACCTATCTCATCAGATATCTAGAAAAGGAGGATTCGTCATAGAAGCCCACGAATCTTTTAATCATATGAACCTAAGTCAAGCTGTTACTAAGAATATATATGTAATTTCTACCAACTATGATGAGTACCATTTTATTTCATATATATATTTTATATGTATATTTACACCCCCCACCCCCACACACAGAATTCATCAATGGCTTCGATACTTATCAAATTATTGTAATTTTTCCCTCAGGTATACAATCTGTGTCTTATTAATCGTATTCTTTGCTATCCGTTTCCAAACCACACAGTTATTATATTGCTTTTCACACGCACATTCACACCTGAGTTCATTGACCTTTGCGAATCCACTTATAAAACATACGTACGTACATAATATATACATACATAATACATACATACATACATACATAAATGCGTGCGTGTGTATATATGTGTATGAAGTGGCGTATCTATTCGGTAAATAATGAAGCATAAGCTCTTAATCCCAAAGTGGCACCAGAACGAACTGTGTTTCAATAGCGTAGTGTGTATAACAATCTTCATCAAATATGTTAGTTCTGAAATCTAATTTTGCTCTTTTCTTTTTCCTCAAAGTATGATGAATGAAGGGAAATAAATAAGTAAATAAATAAATCAGTAAATAAATAAATGAAAATGTACCCAAACCGCAGGATGCAAAATTCCTTAGCGATGCTAATAGAGAAGCAAAAATATTGAAACCGGTTGGAAAAAAGAACAACGACAACGAGAACGAGAACAACAGCAAACTATAAGAAAATATAAGACAAAACGATAAGCTGAAAAGGTTATAAAAATTGCAGGAAAGTACCTGTCTCCATGTTGAAGTATGTATGTATGTATGTATATGTATGTATGTATGTATGTATGTATGTAAATAAATAGATGACAACAGAGTGATAATGTGTCAATGCACTACAGCTGTTTCCAACGAGTTTTTAATTGATTAATGGAGAAATAATTTCATTAGGAAAAAAAGTTGTCATCACATGTATGTATGTATGTATGTATGTATGTATGTATGTATGTATGTATGTATGTATGTATTTCATTCGGGTGTCAACCCTGGAGTTTGCTCTTTTAAGCTCATCTACCGGCGGAAGCTATCAGACACGATTTGAAATCGGAGGATTTTTTTTACAGATTATATTCCCGAAAATCGATAGATATGCTTAGAATTTATATAATCATCAACAATGACAGTGGAGTGAACATGCTGTTTTATTACATAAATTTACGATCGTTTCATGAACATTCAAACTCAAAAATATTGCTATATTAATATATAATTTAAGCAACTATAGAAAGGTGTATGATTATATTGAAACAATCGAATATCACCTTGTAGTCTCACGAATTTGTACATAGATGAAGTAGCTCTGTTTATATGAATACATTTGCACATCACAAGTAAGACAAAGAATAAAAAATTTGAATAAATACAGAATAAACCACAGTTTAAATGAACCGATCAATACATATGATGAGAAAGAAAATTAATATAAACAAAGAACAAGAAAATAGTCAGCTCAGCATATAATATCGTTTTCTGTCGCCAGAAAATGGAGAAATCATTTGGATTTGTAAATATCTGTGTTCTTTAATTATTATTTTATACGACAGATATCTTCAGACGTAATATTGTAGATCTGTAATGTAAAGACAGCACCCGAAATTTGTCAACAGAAAAGCCAATTGTCAGTCACTACCAAATCCAGCGGCGAAACTGCACCCTCCCCCTCCAACACACACAAGACGCCTAGATACATACGGACACGGATGACAGACAACGATAGATTTATTCATGCGTCAAATAGCTAGCTTTGCTAACAAAAGGCAGGGGGAAAAAAGCAGTGAATGAAAGTTCTATTCCCGCAGACTTGAATTATAATTCTCCGGTTACAATACATATTATCGATGAAAATTACAATTTAAAATTGCTGATATAAAAAAAAATAATAATAAATAAATAAAGAAAGAAAAATGCTATTCTTAATTTCTGCATTCATGGTAACTGACATAGTCAAATGATCAAAACAATAGAATATTACATCGTGAATCAATGACATGTACACACACACACACACACACACACACACACACACACACACACGCGCGCGCGCGCACACACACATATATCCACACACCCATGCACACATACCATCACACATATATATACGTACATATATACACACATTATATAAATATATATGTATATATATATTCATACAGACACACACACATTCGCCTCACTTCTTGACTATTCATGGGTCAAAGGGGCACCCAACATCTATTATTATTATTATTATTTATCAATCACACACACGCATGTACGATCGCTTACACCTATTGCTGTTCTGAAAACGTGAATCCTTATCCACATCTAAAGTTTGTCAGCGAAATGATTTACTTCGCAGTGTACTGAATTGTCTATGAGTTTCATTTTGCGAAAGATTTGAAATTCTTCGTATTTTACGTAATTGCCAGACACCATTTTTCAGCTAAGATCAAGTCTATCACAAAAAATTCACTGAGTAGCTATTGTTTTCCTTAAATTTCTTTTTCAAAATGTATAACCACTTTGCTTTTTTATAAAACATTTAAAAAGTTTTGTTTGAGCTAAAAAATTACTGTTTTTAATTCAAATTAAGATACTTTTCTCTATTTCGAATTTTAAAATATTTCTTTAATCTCCACTTTTCCTTCTTTATTAGGCCTGTTGAAAGTTAATAATAAAAAAATATTACGAGTACAACGTAGATTTTCCAGAACCTTTAGTTCCAACGTCTCTCCGGGTTACATTTTTTCCAAACCAAGCGAGTTCACTTTGGTCAGCACACGTTATAAATTTACGTATATATAAAAGGAAATACAAGTATCTGTACATTAATATAAAAGTTACAAGTTTTTTTTTACTTCTATACTGTGCAAGGTACCAGTAAACTAGTCTGGCGGCTGCCGAAATTTGAAGTTCCTGTTCGTAAATAGAACGGATTATAAGAGGTTCTGGACTATCAGTGTTCGGAAAGTTGGTATTGTACCTGTATTACAAAATACTGATGTTTTTAAACCGAAGAAACAGTTGAAA
>NC_142938.1:15110138-15127638 GCF_046866305.1 Octopus bimaculoides
ATGGCATATGTGTGTGTGTGTGTGTGTGTGTGTGTGAGTGTGAGTGTGTGTGTCTGCGTGTGTCTGTGTGTTTGTATATATCTGTATCTATATCTATATCGATATATATATATATATATATATATACAAACGCACAGACACTGACACACACACACATACACACACACATGTATACGTATATGTGTGTCTTTGTGCCCGTGTTTGTTCCCTTCACCGTTTGGCAACCGGTGTTGGTTTGTTTACGTCCACATGACTTACCGGCTCGGTAAAAAGTGACCCCAGCAAAACATGCACCAGACTTAACATAAAATAAAAATTTAAAAAAAAAAAAGCAAATCCTGCGCTCGATTTTCTTTCTACTAAACTCTTGAAGGTGCCGATCCAGCATGGCCACAGTCCAATGGTTGAAGCAAGTAAAGAGTTAAAAAGAAATGAAAAACGGAACATATATGTAAGAAATATCATTACAAACTTTTAGCCAATGAAACATTGCTGCGCTTTCGGATATAATGCGTATCACAGAATGCTACATGTATCACGCACTAAATTGTAAGTCGTAATTTATCTGAGGTAGATGCTGCTTGAGGGTTACTGTAAGGGATTACATATCTGTGGTATACTCAGCCAATTCGATGAGCAGGTCACTCACCTGATAGAAGAACTGGATGTCCATTGTCGACAAAGACGGAGATCCGTTTTACTTTTACTTCCACTGTCGAATAGATTTTACCGTTGTAAAATTATTCCACCATTTCTCAATTAATCTCCCCCCCCCCCCCTCTCTCTCTCACTCTTTCAGTATATATATGTATATATATATATATATATATATATACATACGCATACTCACACACACACACACATATATATATATGCATACATACATATATACATACATACATACATACATACATACATACATATATATATATATATATATATATATATATATATATATATATATATATATATATATATATATATATATATATATATATATATATATATATATATATGTACATATCTGTATGCATATTATTTACACACACACATACACACATATGGAGAAAAGAATAATAATTTTATAATGGTAAGAAGTTTATGGGTGCAATGCACTTGTATTCCGTTTTATGAGATTTCCGATATGTTCTATATGTATAATGATATCTATGTTATGTATGTATAGTGATATCCGTGGGGCGGCTGATGATGGGGGTATGTTGGATTGTTGGTATGGCTGTTTCTGTATATGTGGAATAGTGTTATAATACATCCGTTTGATATATATTTATTTATGTATATGTATATGTATGCCTTAATGTATATGCATTTATACACACACACTCACATATATAATCGAAATAAGCAACAGGATATCAAAAGGTGATGTAGTACGACCGTTTCAAGCGGCTCCATTTAATTGAACAATGCATTCATACATCAATTTAAGTGCAGGACTATCCTCAGCTGCATATATAAATAGAATTTTTTTATCAGTTGGACACATTAATATAATTTTACTCAAATTCTCTAATAAAGCAAGAAGAGGGAAAGAGTCCGTGGTACGTGAAGTTCCATAAATTCCATCAATTTGGTTAAAAATGGAGGAGACAAGTTGTTAAAGTATATAAGAAGTTTAATTCTTGCAGGCGATCGTTTTGTACAGAGATATAATGATGATGATAATAATAAAAACATAAATTCATGAATAAATTAAATAAATATCAATGTATAGGTGTATGAATGGATGTGTGGTACGTAGCTCGCTTACCAACCACATGGTTCTGGGTTCATTCCCACTGTGTGGCACCTTGGGCAAGTGACTTCTACTATAGCCTCGGGCCGACCAAAGCCTTGTGAGTAAAAGGCGGTGCCCCAGCATGGCTGCAGTCAAATGACTGAAACAAGTAAAAAAAAAAAACAGACTTATAATCAAAGAACAGACCTACAATCAAAGGCGACCCATGCTCAAAGTAATACCTATCGCAACCATTCCGTCTTTTACTCAGCCATAGCCCACTCCACCAACGATAATGTTATCCGAGGCGTCCTTCCAATTTTAAGATGGCAGAGTATGATTTGAGAGAGATATGGTTGCTATTTCTCTCATCCTATGAGAAATAGCAACCCTATTCCCTGTGGCTTATACACTTCCAATAATGTTGCTTAATATTAACAATTCAATTTTCAGCGTTTCTTCCAGTTTTTGATTTAGAACTTGTCAATGTTGTAATATTGAATAAATTTCCTTTATCCGTATACGTATATATCCTGAGTTGCTAAATAGATTTTCAACATTTCCCTATATATTACTTAAATGTTTGACAGAAAATAGAGCTTAAACGAAAATTGTCTCGTTATATTGTAATAGGTTTGGCATTCCTACCAATTTGGAAATTTCGATCCGTTTCAATATTAAAAATGCTTGGAAGATGCAAAACTACAAGAATGATGTGACCGAGTTCTTCCATAGATTTGTCGAGTTATTATTATTATTATGCATATACGCAAGGCGGTGATCTGGTAGAATCGTTTACATACAAGACAAAATGCTTGGCAAAATTTCGTCCGGTTTTACGTTCCGAGATCAAATTCCGCCGAGGCCAACTTTGCTTTTCATCCTACTGGGGCGGGGGGGGGGGGGGGGTGATAGAATAAGCACCAGTTGAGTAGTAAGGTCGATGAAATCTCCTCCCCATAATTTCAGGTCTTGTGTCGATAACAGAAAGGGTTATTACACACATATGCAAGGCAGCGATCTTAGCAGAATTGTTAACATACCAGATAAAATGTCTAGCGGTATTTCGTGAGTCTTTACGTTCTTAGTTCAAATTCCGCCGAGGTCGACTTTGCCTTTCATCTTTTCCTGATCGATAAATTAAGTACCAGTGCGTACCGGGGTCGCTCTAACCGACTGGGACCCTCCCCAATTTTTCTGCTATATTTCTTATTTAAGTTCCTTGTATTATGGCTTCTTTCCTTCCTGCACTGAAGAGTACTCATTTACTTGTTTCAATCATTTGACTGCGGCCATACTGGAACACCACCTTCGACACCAGGACTTATTCTTTGTAAGCCTAGTACTTATTCTATCGGTTTCTTTTGCCGAACGCTAAGTTACGGAGACGCAAACACACTACCATCGGTTGTCAAGTGATGTTGGGGGGGGGGGACAAACACAGACACACAAACATATACACACACAAACATATATATATATACATATATACGACAGGCTTCTTTCAATTTCCGTCTACCAAATCCACTCACAAGGCTTTGGTTGGCCCGAGGCTATAGTAGAAGACACTTGCCCAAGGTGCCACACAGTGGGACTGAACCCAGAACCATGTGGTTGGTAAGCAAGCTACTTACCACACAGCCACTCCTGCGCCTAATCCTGTTGATTACAATTCTGGAATATTTTTCATTGTAGATAGACATGGGATTAAGTGACGGCAACAAAAACAATGTGAAAAGCGCCAAAACACTCCTCAAATGGTTGTAGTCGAGTTGACCCTCGAACTTATTTCATAAAACATGATACTTATTCTAACAGTTTTCTTTTGCCGATCCGCTAAGTTACGGAGATGTAAACAAACCAATACCAGCAGCCAAGCGGTGGCATAGGCTAAACACGCACATATATGCACGACAGGTTTGTTTTCTTTCCATGTAACAGCTCCCAAGGCTTTGCTCAGCTCGGAGCTAGAATACAAGTCACTTGGACAAGACTGGGACTGAACTCAAAACCATAGGCTGAGAAGCAAACTTCTTACCTCATAGCCACGCCTGCGTCTAATCTTTAAAACTTGAAACATTTGCAAGTGTTGGTCGCCCTGTGTTAATGGTTTATTTATCTATTTCGCCCACAGCGAAAAACCATAACTCACCAAGCAGTCGTTGATAACGATGTAAGTCAAACATTGTTGACACGAATGTACTGAGTTATTCGCCCATAAATTCGTGTTCAATTTAAATTTTAGTATGTAAATCTTCTACACTACAAGAGACGAGGCTTGAATCATGCTGTCATTTTACAGCAACAACAGCGACAACAACTGCTGCTGCTGCTGCTGCTGCTACTACTACCACTACTACTACTACCACCACCACTACTACTACTACTACTACTACTACTACTACTACTACTACTACTTTGGATAATAATAATAATAATAATACTTTCTACTATAGGCACAAGGCCTGAAATTTTGTGGGTGGTATTAGTCGATCACATAAGGCGGCGAGCTGGCAGAATTGTTAGCGCGCTGGGCGAAATGCTTAGCAGTATTTCGCCAATCGCTATGTTCTGAGTTCAAATTCCGCCGAGGTTGACTTTGCCTTTCATCTTTTCGGGGTCGATAAATTAAGTACCAGTTACGCACTGAGGTCGATTACATCGACCCCAGTGTTCAACTGGTACTTAATTTCATCGACCTCGAAAGGATGAAAGGTAAAGATTTCCTCGGCGGAATTTGAACTCAGAACGTAAAGACGGACGAAATACCGCTAAGTATTTTGCCCGAGTTAACTTAGCCATTCTTCCAGCTCACCGCCTTAATAATGATGATAATAATAATAATAATAATAATAATAACATCTTACTGATGCTATGTATGATAAATTGTTTCCACGTTGACGACAAGTTTGTATTTTAGTAATATATAATGTCATAGTGATAACGAAAATAACTGGTCTTTTCCTGTCCAAGAATGGACTTGGATTGGTGAAATAAATGGAGATAGTTAAAATAGGAGCGAGGGAAAGGGAAAGAATGCGTATACGTATGTGTCCGTTTGTATTAGTTTTTGTATAAGTGGGCCTCCTTTCCTCTGTCGTTCTCTGTTTCTGAGATAGATAGATAGATAGATAGAGAGAGAGAGAGAGCGAGAGATAGAGAGAGAGAGTGAAAGAAAGAGGGAGGGGGAGAGAGAGAGAGAAATAGAGAGACTGAGTGTGTGTGTGTGTGTGTGTCTGCGTGTATGTGCGCCCGCGTAATTGACATGGCTGGTGAAAATAACCGCCATTTTTCTTCCCAAGAATGAGTTTTGGGTTGATGAAATAAATAGATAAAAACTGAAGAAACGATGAGAGGAGAAAGATAATGCGCACGCTTGAGCTGGTGTGCAATTGTGTATATGCGTATTTTAATGAATAAATGCGTGCAGTTGTATGCATATGTACGAGATGTGTCTGTCAGTTATCGGCGATTTATGGTCGCCATCTTAATATGGGATTAAGCGAGGGGAAATTTGCATTGGAGATTGATCGTAAAACCCTGGTGTTTTTATGGTTTGTGGCACACTTCTTAATGGGATGGCGAACAAGTTATTCGGGGTATTACGTAGAATAATTTGTCGGTCATACAGCCAGTTAGCTTCAATGGTGAATTGTGTAGATAGATGCATGTGTGTTTATGCATGTGTATAAATGCATATATGCATGTATATATATATATGCATGAATATATATATATATATATATATATATATATATATATGTATATCTTTAATTTATAATGTATACATATATGTATGTGTAATATATATATATTGATGCACATACATATATTTATATATATGCGCACACATACACACACATATATATGCACACACACGCATATATATATATATATATATATATATATATATATATATATATATATATATATATATATATATACACTAATGTATATATATATATATATGTGTGTGTGTGAGTGTGTATGTGTGTGTATATATATGTATACAGATACGCATATCTATGTATGCGTGTGTATACATCCATATCTATCTATTTGTCTGTCTGTCTGTCTGTGTGTATGTATGCATGTACATATACATTAATAGTTGTT
The DNA here is from genome assembly GCF_046866305.1 of Octopus bimaculoides. Classification (NCBI taxonomy): domain Eukaryota; kingdom Metazoa; phylum Mollusca; class Cephalopoda; order Octopoda; family Octopodidae; genus Octopus; species Octopus bimaculoides. Next base: position 15,115,993 of record NC_142938.1, read on the forward strand.
GTATGTGTACTTGTTGTATGTGTACATATTTGAGTGTGTGTACACATACAAATTTATATAACACACGCACACACACACACACACACACACACACACACACACACTCACACACACACATACACATATGCACATACATTCACATATTTATGAGAGATAGTTGGCTCCTATTTCTAATAATTCAATACTTTCTCGTCTCACAGGAATCGATGTAGTTGTTAACACATGAATCTCGACATTTTCTTTTTGTCTTACACCAAAAGCTCTCACTCAAAAGCTGAATTCCAACAGCATTAATTTTTGGCAGGTCTGGGAGAGCATATGAAAGGGCAAAGGTACTGTTCCACCTTCTTATCTTCCTTCTTTGACTGAATGATAATCCTTAGAGACCTTGTATCTAACACGGACAAAAGGTTTCAAATTTGAGGGGCGGTATTCGTCAAAATATATAATTTTCAAATTTTGGCACAAGGCCTGCAGTTTGGGGGAGGGATAAGTCTGATTAAATCGATCCCAGTACTCAAGTGGTAAATATTTTATTGACCCCCGAAAAAGTCAACCTCGGTGGCATTTGAACTTAGAACGTAAGGTCGGATGAAATGACGCCAAGCATTTTGCCTCTTATGCTAACGACTCCGCTAGCCCGCCGCCTTAATTAGGCAAAATATATCGCCATCAGTAAGTCATTTATATCATATACCCAGGCCTATTCCCAATTTTTTTTAGGAGTGGGTAGCCACAGTAAGAAACACACCAGGCATTTCATTCATTTCCCAGCACAATATATGATTAATATTTTTTTTGATTGATTCCGAAAAATATGAAAAATCAAAGATGGCATCGGTGGGATTTGAACTCAAAGTAAAGAGCCAAAACAAGTAATTTTTTTTTTTCCGACCCACTAGCAATTCAGCTAATCCACCGCCCATAATAATGGTTTTTGTCATAGGAACACGACCTGAATCTTGGTGGGGAGCGGGTAAGTCGATTACGCCGACACCAGTGTTTAATTGGTACTTATTTCATCGACCCCGAAAGGATGAATAGCAAACTCAACGCCGGTGGAGTTTGAACTCAGAACATAGTGTGTCGGAAGTAATATCGGTTTCAAATTTTGACACAAGGCCAGAAATTTAGCGGGTGGGGGCTAAGTCGTTTACAACGACACTAGCGATTACAACGACACTCCGAAAGGATGAAAAGCAAAGTCGACGTCGGTGGAATTTGAACTGTGAACGTAATGAATCGGAAGTAATGTCGCTAAGCATTTTGTCCGAGGTAATAACAATTCTGCCAGTTCTAATAATAATACAGAAATTATATTTATATCCACCATACACAGATATAGCACTTCTGTGGTCATTCAGCCTACGAAAAATAGCAACTAAATCTCACTCATAGGACATCCTAAATTCTTAGAAAAGGGAAGGCATAATAGAAAGAGTAGTTCAAAATACACAATGTCCAAATGTCAGACGAGATGGTTACAGCTAGAAAACATTGGGCCATAAGTCTCCTTGGTCAAAGTTCTCCTGAAGGTATAACAACAACAACGTTCACATTTATATTCAGTGTGTGCACGTGCGTGTGCATTTATGTTGTGTGGAGTGTATGTGTTGTGAGTGTGTTCGAGCGTGTGTGGGTGTGTGCATAGGTGTAAGGGAGTTGACTGTCACGGCCATTATTTTATTGTGAAATTTATCCCAGAATTATTCGTTGCTTTGTCATCATATATCAGATGAGAACATTTACAGCTATTTTTCTTCCACAAAACACGTTTGGACGTGACATTTTGTTTAGTGAATCACCATTCTGTGTCCCTGACCTGTTTTACTTATTTATTTGTTTATTTATTTTTATTCATTTGCGTTTGGCAGTAAAACATCACATATTGCAAGAAACCAGATCTTTAAAGTAGATAACTTTCGTCTAATGTCGTGCCATTCACTCATCATCAACTTGAACCTCCTTGGATTTCATTGGTTGTTTATGGCGTCGTAACGTTATGGCGAGCCACGAGAAGGCTAGCATGCTTCACATCATCTACTAAAACAATACCAACCAAATTCACTCAAATCACACCCTACTGTCTTTAAAAAGAGAAGAACACATCATATACAAATGGTAATTGTGTCTCCATCGGAGTACGTGATGAGTATTGACTTAGCATCCTGCTCATTAAATTGACGTATAAAGTGGCTGAGTATTCTACAGACATGTCTATGCTCATCATAATTCTCCGATGCAATCAGCGTTACGCAAGATGTAACAAGGACGGGCCTCTAAATTAAAGATACAAACTATCTACAGGCTTCCACACAGTTATCACCTACTCAGTTTCACTCAAAAGATATCGTCGACGCGAAGGTACACTCTCATAGCTACCAGTTGAAATTTTTCTTAATATTCTGATTTCTAGTTATATTGTCTATATGTTCATACACATATATTGAATTCTTTGCCATCGTGCGAGTTTACACCCTTTATTCACGTGGGGTTCATAAGATTAACCGATGACATTCATAGCTAGAATCAACTACAGTCAAGCATGTACATGTACTTACGGCATATCTATGCTCGCATAAGTTAACACATTTGCTAACATTACAGGTGCAGTAACTGTCTTTATTGCACATATGGAAATACCCACACATTTTGAAAACGATTTTAAAATTATATTTTAGTATATTGTCTATAATTTATAAGCACAAGCAGGATATATTCAGCTTTTTTGTTTATTTACTTATTCACATCTCTTTGTCTATTATAATAGTTAATGTTGCCGTTATTTTTTTCGTTTTTACAATGATTGTGGCTAACAAATAGTTTATCATATTACAATATTTTAAACATGTAATTTTTCAATAAAAGACAAAGGCTACAAAAACATGTACAGATGAATATGCTGCTCTCTACCCCCGCCTTTGTGTCAAGTACCCATATAAAATTTTCCACCAACCCTTTGGAAGTAGTACCGCCCACTTTGAGAAGCATTACATCAGACAGCATACTCCACTAATAACTAAATTTATTCAATTTTCCTTTCAATTCTCAAATAGAATAATTAAATATGTGGCGAGAAAAGAAATGGCAGACGGACACTTTGTTCTAGCTCTTTTCGTTCTGAGTTCCAATCCCACCAGGGCTAAACATTGCCTTTTATCATTTCTACTGGAGTAGATTTAATTGATTATTCCTTTCCCGGACGTTTTTCAGACTTTGCATCTGTATTTGAAACTATCAGTCGATGGCTAATACGGGAGACAACTTCAAACACGTTTCTGTATTATTCAGGGCTTGTTAGAAAAAAACGTAGTAGCACTCTCTACCTTGCTGAAGAAATTCCTTTTAGCAATGGGATATTCTAGATATTTGTTACAGAATAAGACAATAAATAAATAAAACCAGCATTATCTACAAATGCTGATCACTCATCGATGTGCGATATTCTATGTTAGTGCTTCGACCTCTTATTGAACAATCTTTCTCTCTGTCCCCTCTCTACCCTCTCTCTTGTCTCTCTCGCCTCTCTCGCCTCTCTCGCTGCTCTCCCCTCATCTCTCCTCCCTCTCTTCCCACTCTCTTCTTTCTCTCTCTCTCTCTCTCTCTCTCTCTCTCTCTCTCTCTCTCTCTCTTTCTCTTTCCAGCTTGATTTAATTTCATTAACACGTACATATCACAACCATCGCTTTCCCAGCTGAGGTCACTATGACATCATGGCACCGGAAAAACTTTAACTAATAAAATTTATAGATTATCACACAAATTTAGTTTCACTACTTCCTGAGATTTATTTTAGAAACCAACTCAATACTTCCTACCTAACAGATCTAGATGTACCAACCTCCTGCCTTCATATTATTATTATTATTATTATTATTATTATTATTATTATTAGTGTTATTGTTGTTGTTGTTGTTGTTGTGGTTGTTATTGCCTTTGCACAGCTTCTAACGCTGGAGATGTACTACAGCATCAGCTGTTCGCTACCAGTGAACTATGGTAGCACCTCTTATTTTTCGAGCACCTTCCGGAGTATTCGAGCGGTTCCAAACAGTGCTGTATTCTGCACGTGCTCCACCCTTATTGCAGCCGCTATTACTTCCACGTACTTCTCGATATTTTTGCTCACTTATTATTATTATTATTATTATTATTATTATTATTATTATTATTATTATATAGCTTTTACTACACGTATATGTTATTTGCATATACAGGGAACATGTACGTTAGATATATGTAAACTGTGTGAGTAATAAAATATAGATATGAATATATTTAATTTGTTTTCTGTGACTGCATCTTGGTCTTCTGGCTTCTATTTTAGAATTCATTAGCAAAATATATTTTTGTAACCTGGGAATATATATATATATATATATATATATATATATATATATATATATATACATTTTTTGCAATATTTTTCTCCTGGATAGCTACCAGTCATACATACACACTTATACAAGCACACATACACACATAATACCTTACACGCACATGTATGCATATATGTATATATATATATATATATATATATATATATATATATATATATATATATATATATATATATATACTCTTTACTCTTTTACTTGTTTCAGTCATTTGACTGTGGCCATGCTGGAGCACCGCCTTTAGTCGAGCAAATCGACCCCAAGATTTATTCTTTGTAAGCCTAGTACTTATTCTATCGGTCACTTTTGCTGAACCCAAAAATATTTGTATATACATCTATATATACATATATATATTTGTGTGCATGTGTAGCATTAGTTGTATGTAGTAGTACGAATAATGTAAATAGTACTCAATATGTTTGGTAGAGTAAATACATTATTGTTAACCTACAGTACTCTTCAGTTTGTCGCCAGAGAGAATGCTTAATCAATGAATAGAAGTCTGTTTATGTGTATGTGTGTGTATTTATTTATTTATATTTGTGTGTATGCACATACACATGTATGTGTGTGTGTGAATATATATACATATATATATATATATGTATGTATGTATGTATGTATGTATGTATGTATGTATGTATGTATGTATGTATGTGTGTATGTGTACGTATGTAAGCATGTATGGATGTCAATGAAGGTTCAGATAACATTGGTCTGATGAAACTGGAAATGTAGCACAGAAATACGATTTGGCTCGTGAGCTGGCAGAAACGTTAGCACGCCGCGTGAAATGCTTAGCAGTATTCAAACTCCGCCGGAGTTCAAATTCTACCGATAAATTAAGTACTAGATACGCACTGGGGTCGATATAATCGAATTAACCCCTTTGTCTGTCCTTGTTTGTCCCCTCTGTGTGTAACTCCTTGTGGGTAGTAAAGAAATAAGAAATACGATTTGACTTGAAAATATTGGTTGGTTACACACATTGGCAGATGATCTTGTGTAACTAGTAGAAAGAACTACTATAGAAGAATGTCAAGAACTGTATCAGAATTGCCAAAATTTTCTCATAATTTTTATAGAATTCAGACAAGACGGGGCGATATTCTGTTCCTGTTCTGAACCTGTTTTCACCTTAATTCTGCTGACAAGCTTAGGTGAACGGAATTTTATGGCTGGAATAAAAGTAGCATATAAGAGAAACGAGCTGACGTACGTTCAGAATTCATTGATCTATGCATGAACCATTATGTCGGTACGTAGTTTTCGTTCAACGCCAACTGAAAATTTTGTGTGTCTTGTTCGCAATTGAAGATTTTGTATATTTTGTCCTCTCTGTTAATATGATCTGTCTGAGTGTTTGTCAAACTGTAAACATGCTTTCAAATATTTATTATCCAAGTCCAAACCTCTAAACGGAGAAAAACCATGTACGATTCAAAATTGTATGGAAATGTTGCAACTTGTTGCTATATCTGTTACATTTCTTCACTTAAATTTTTACAAAAATCCTTCTATAGAAAATTTTTCCATCCGGTTTTTATTTTTCCTTACACTCTTCTTACTTTTCAATTACAAATTTGTTTCTTCGTCTTTAAACACATTTATTCTATGATTTATTCTGTTGTGTCTGGGGAGAGTCATTTTCTTTTTGAGCCTTATAATTTAAAACACACTCACCAGTATAATTTCCACTTATTCCTTATTTTTATTTTCCTAAAATTTTCTATGATTTATATATTTTTTAAAAATACTGTTTTATAACAATTTACTTTTATTTTCTATGCATGGATATTTTTATTATGTCCCTTCGTAATCTTTCACCCCTAGGAATTTTCGAACATCGTTTACTTTTAATAATTAAAGACATCTAATGTTTTTTTCTGTTCGCCCAATCAAAGTTTGTTATCATACTCAAAGATAGATAGATAGATAGATAGATAGATAGATAGACAGATAGACAGACAGATAGATAAATAGATAGATAGATAGATAGATAGATAGATAGATAGATAGATACATACATACATACATACATACATACATACATACATACATACATGCATGCATGCATACATACATATACACACATACATACATCACTGCTGCACCTTCGTTACACGGGAAAAGCCATTGTCGAGAAGACTTACTGAAATGATTCATGATTGTTGTCATGTGATGCCCTTATATGACTTTTAAGCCCGGTCAAGCTTTTACACATTTTATTACATACTAGACAACAGTAATGGCTGGCAGGAGAAACAGGTGCCACCATATGCACTCTCTTAACATGTCTTTTTAGACCTCCACATTTTACACACGTTCTGTGGTTGGTAAGCAAGCTACTTGCCACACAGCCACTCCTGCGCCTATTGTTCATTTCCTGTAGAGCTAGATGTGAAAGCACATATTTAGTTTAGGTTCCATATTCTATATCGTATTTATGAGAAGAATTTTATTGAAGTTTGTTACAGATGTTTGGTGAAAAACGTTTTAGAAACTTTTCCAAGTATATTCGGTTTTCGAATAAAACAAGTGCAATGAAATTATCAATTCTTGGACACGTTTTCTTATGTGTATACGGCGGCCTTAGATGAAATTTATGCTGCATGCTGTGCTTAAAAGAGAAATTATTAATTTTATTTCAAAACATTCATTGATTAAATAAACGATTTGAGATGAGACGCTGTTATAGGTACACTTCAAAATACTTCAAAAATGCGGTTAACCAATTGAAAACTTATACTCAATATATGAACATAACCGTGTGTTTAGTATAACACGCTTGAAAGGCGGTGAGCTGGCAGAAACGTTAGTACGTCGGGCGAAATGCTTAGCGGTATTTCGTCTGTCTTTACGTTCAAATTTTATGTTTTATAAAGTTTTATAAAGTATAAAGTATAAAGCTTAATAAACTATAAAGTATAAGTTTTCTGTTGAAAACTTATACTCAACAACGGTGTTTTTTTTTTTTGCTTTTCACAAATTGCCATATACAATGAACACGAGCAAAATAAGACAAACACTATTTTAAATGAATCACAATATATTGCTACCAAACTAGTGAAGTTTGAACTGTGTATAATCCGAAATTCTAGAGGTCTACGTCAGCATGGTAAAAAACACATTTGCCTTCACAAATACATTTAAAAGTGTCTGAAAACTTTTCACTAGATAATATATTGATAATGTTTTTGTATATTAATGTTACATTTTTCTAGGCCATGGTGTGATATATGATATATTCACCTATAGCGTATATATTAATAAATAACCGTCTGTCATGTACAAGGCAGATAATTAAATGATAAGTGAATGTTATGAATTGCTAGGAACGACATATGATATTAAGAACGAAATAAGATATCAAATATTTTGCGACCAAATTCATAAACAAATAACATTATGAAATGTTATACACAAATACATCAATACATATATGAACATACATACTTATATATACATATATGCTTATGCATATACAGTAAAAGCACATGTATATATATACATACACACACTCGTACGAAGGTACACACATAGGTACATATATTCATACGTGCAGACCCGCATATACATATATAAATATACAGATAGACACATGCATATAAATGCATACATGCATATACACGGGCGTACATACGTTCATACATATGCACATACATACATGCACACGTACAAACATACATAGATACATACATGCATAAATACATACTTGTTGTTGTTGGCACTCCGTCGCTTACGACGTCGAGGGTTCCAGTTGATCCGATCAACGGAACAACCTGCTCGTGAAATTAACGTGCAAGTGGCTGAGCACTCCACAGACACGTGTACCCTTAACGTAGTTCTCGGGGGATATTCAGCGTGACACAGAGTGACAAGGCTGACCCTTTGAATTACAGACACAACAGAAACAGGAAGTAAGAGTGAGAGAAAGTTGTGGTGAAAGAGTACAGCAGGGTTCGCCACCATCCCCTGCTGGAGCCTTGTGGATCTTTAGGTGTTTTCGCTCAATAAACACTCACAGCGCCCGGTCTGGGAATCGAAACCGCGATCCTATGACTGCGAGTCTGCTGCCCTAACCACTGGGCCATTCGGCCTTCACAAATACCTACTTATCTACCTCCCAACATACATATACAAATACATACACATATACTTACAGGCTACAAACTTTCATTTGTAATTATCATAGGGGCATTTGGCTTTGTATCTACAGGTTTACACCAAAACAAGACTTTTCGAAGAAAAAGCAAAAGAAACTGACGCACATTCTCCAAATTCACTCCATTAGTGACACAATGAAAGCTTGTAGGACATTCCAAAGATTCTACATTTGAGATTATTTAGATAAATAGAATCACACATTCGGTTGTGTGCATCAACAGTTCAACCAACACTTCAATTCAACCACATATTTGCAAACATCAGAAACCCTCTTAAGTCAAAAATAATTGCCGCTTTGTTTGCGACCGACTTGAACTCTACAACGAAGAACTTAAAATTCAAAGAAAAACATACATACATACATACATGCATACATACATTGAAAACATATCTTACAATGGCACCTATAACAAAACACGTATCACTAAAGAATATTACAGCCGAATAAAGAAAATTTGGACTTCAGAACACTCTGCATTCAATAGAACAGAGGCCTATAATATGTTTGCAGTGCCAGTACTCATATCAACATTTGGGCTGCTCGATTGGACGCTTGATAAGATCTGAGACATCGATGTGAAATCCCGGAAGATACTAACAAGCACACATAATTTCCACATAAATAGTGACGTAGACCGCCTCTGCCTAAAACAAGGCGGCAGAGGTTTAACATCGATCTAAAATGGCTTTGAATATCGTATCATATCCCTTCGGCAATGTCTTTTAACCACCAAGTGTCGAAGTTTATCTCTTGACCAAGTTTGCATACGTGAGGCTGATAACATCATAAGATTTGGAAGACAGCTTTGGAAGGCAGATTTGGAATGAAGCATTGAAACCTAGATAAAGACATACATATAAATACATACATCACAAAAACATACTACATACAGTCACACGTACATATACGTGTGTATGTGTACACAAACACACATACGCACATATATACTCTCACGCAAGCACACGCACACGTCTGCGGATTTTTCTATGCGCGTGCGTGTGTTTATAGGTTTGAATGTATGTAGATTAATATACGAGAGGTGTATAAAAAGTCTTGAGCCTCAAAGAAACAGAACATGGTGCAAGACTTCTGATGAAGGTAAAAGACTTCAAGATTCAAAGGCTTTGAAGGCTCAAAACCTTTCATACACCCCTCGTATAAGGGCGTAGGCTCGAAAAAACATGGAGGTTTCTTTTCTGTTCGTTATATGATTACAATCCATTATGGTTGCTGGTGTGTGTAGTAGCCCTTTAGGCAATCAGCTGCCCATACAAAGGCTTTCATTCGTAGATAAATATTTTCTTTGGTTAAGAGAGATTGTCACCAATTTACGACACAAGTATAGCGTTATAAATAAATTACATTTGAAACCAAAAGCAAAAAAAAAAAAGAAGAAGCGATAATTATAAAATAAATGAGATGAAAAGAAAATTTTTATTAAACATATTTAATATATATCGTTTTAGCAAAATACATACATGAATATATAACACCTACACACACACACACACACACACACACATGATGTAAGTCGATCCCACGTGGATTTACTGCAATGTGATAAAATGTTGGAGTTTAATGACCTGTTATTAATTAAACTCTTATTTACTGTGGATTTACCTTTTGATGTTTATACATCAATTCTCTGTATGGATATACTCTTTACTGTTTTACTCTTTTACTTGTCTCAGTCATTTGACAGCGGCCATGCTGGAGCACCTCCTTTTAGTCGAGCTAATCGACCCCAGGACTTATTCTTTGGAAGCCTAGTACTTATTCTATCGGTCTCTTTTGCCGAACCGCTAAGTTACGAGGACGTAAATACACCAGCATCAGTTGTCAAGCGATGTTGGGTGGACAAACACTGACACATAAACACACACATATATATATATATACATATACATATATACGACGGGCTTCTTTCAGTTTCCGTCTACCAAATCCACTCACAAAGCATTGGTCGGCCCGAGGCTATAGTAGAAGACACTTGCCCAAGGTGCCACGCAGTGGGACTGAACCCGGAACCATGTGGTTGGTAAGCAAGCTACTTACCACACAGCCACTCCAAACACTGAGATTATGTATTGTTTGATATTTTACTAAGAATGTTTGTCTTTACATTTCGTTTTGCTTTTCTGTCTTTTGTAACTTCAAATTCATGCGGAGAGAAGGTCGTTCTTTGATTGTAATGTTGTTGTTGTTGTTGTTGTTGTTAATGATGATGACGACGACGACGACGACGGCGACGATGACGACAACGACGTCAACGATGACGACAGCAACAACACCTACAACAACAATGACATCGGAAACCTGACAGACGATCAGATTAGACATCGGAAACCTGACGTTTTTGCGATGAACAGAAAGAAAGAAGAAAAAAAAATGCCTGATAATCGACATAGCATGACCTGGTGACAACGGGATCAAAAAGAAAGAAACAGTAAAAAAAACAAAAAAAAAAAAACAAAAAAAAAAACAAAACAAAAAAAAATGAACAACTATGAGGAATCGAAGTGGGGGGAAAAACGCAGGTTGTGGGCAATGAAGAGAGTGGACGTGGTTATAGTAATAATTGACGCGCTTGGAAGAATTAATACTCAACTACCAGCGTAGCTCAAAAAGATTGGTACAAATGCAAAGGGACTGTAAATCATAACATAGACTAATGAATGAATGGTTAAAGGAGATTGGCATGGAATGTTCTGTAATGCTTCTACAGTAGATTTTCTTCTTGAGATGAGGAAAGATCACCAGAACGGTTTTGAGCAAACTGAAATCATGTGGAAATCTAAGGTTACAGGCTACCCACAAAAATTCTACCAGGAATAAGACCACTCCTGAGTCAAGCTGGATGATGATGATGATGATGATGATGGTGGTGATGATGATGATGATGATGTTGATGATAATGATGATGATGATGTTCACGTCATAAAATTTTTTGAACTTTCGAGAGAAAGTGAAATAATTCTTTTTTTTTTTAGGAGACAGTAGATCTCGAAGCACACATAAAGCTATAAATAATAACATGTAAATATTAAGTTGAAAAACCCTTCTGGATCGAAAAGTTCG
>NC_142938.1:15132638-15140138 GCF_046866305.1 Octopus bimaculoides
AAAGGAAATCTAATAAAATTTAATGACCAAATACAAACAATTCCTGTTCACTCTACCATTTGACAGATTAAATTTACAGAGCTGTGACTGGTTGGGAGTGTCACTAGAGAAGTTCACTCAACCATGTCAACCTTAAAATTCGGCGCAAAAATTATTGTCACATGACATTAACGCACGGACGAAGCGGGGAACTTATAAACATTTCTAAAACTAATCACGTGATCACCCTCTGCCAATATATACAAACATAGGCACCCACACATTTAAATCATAATATAGGGATTCAAGGAGGCGGCGAATCGGCAGAAACGTTAGCACGCCAGGGGGAAATGCTTAATCCCTTTGTCTGTCCTTGTTTGTCCTCTCTATGTTTAGCCCCTTGTGGGCAGTAAAGAAATAAGAAACGTTAGCACGCCGGGAGAAATGCTTAGCGGTATTTCGTATGTCTTTACGTTCTGAGTTCAAATTTCGCCGAGGTCGACTTTACCTTTCATCCTCTCGGGGTCGATAAATTAAGTACGTGTTGCATACTGGGGTCGATCCAATCGACTTGCACCCTCCCGAAAAATTTCGTGCCTTGTACCTAGAGTAGAAAAAATATATAGATTCAAGTAAACCGGGAGTACTCATATAAAAAGCTCCTTAATGTATCATTCTACAAAGCATATAGAATATACGATGTTTTGCCTTTTGTATTAATGCAAATATGTAAGTAATTTATTTATTATTGAATATAATAATATAAATTGTTTACATGTTTTTAAGTTACGAAACTCGGCTTTTCTCATTGTTAAATAAAATGTCATCAAACTATCTAGCTGTCATTTATGATTTTATATATATAAGCAATATCCATTGACAAGGTTGCAAAAGCAACGAAAATTTTGGAAGAAAAAATATAGATAATAAATGAGTAGAAATCGAACCGATGAGCGTGTTAGATAATAAGATATTTAGACAATATTACTCTCCCCAGACAGAACAAAATTTGCTTCAACACAGGAATTCACATAACGAATCTTGCAAACCAGATAAAGAAAAACGAAGTACATACATACATACATACATACATACATACATATATATATATATATATATGTATATATGTATGTATGTTCTTGGTTTTATTTGGGAAATAAACATCCAAGGCTGAACAATAGCATCACACTCAACAGCATGATGAGGATGATGAAAATGATCATCATTATCCCCCCTCCTCCTCCTCCTCCTCCTCCTTCTCCTCCTCCTCCTCCTCATCATCATCATCATTAACAACAACAACAACAAAAGCTGGCTTACTGGTATGTGTCTGTGAGCTTGTTGGAGTGGTTTATTCAACAATATTGACAAGTGAGCATTATGCACTTTGAAACATTAAAATGCATTATTGTACATCTGAAAATGAATGTGTGCGTAGACATTCGTTGTGAATGCTTTTTTGCAAGAGCTATCTAAAAGAGAAAAAGAATTCTTTCGAGAGATTTTTGGCTTCGCTGCAATATTCTATTCTTTATTCAATTGATAGAATGGTTTTTAAATGATCACCTGTGAAAAGCTTAATGCTAGACAATACAGGCTTTTGCTGAGAAGAGGAAATGTCATATAGAGGTCTGGTATTGATGGATTTGCCAGTTGTATTCTTTGTTTCCGGAGATCTTAGTGCTAATGGATTTTCTAAAATGCAGATTTAACATTGTCAACATGTGCCCTTCCACGTGTGTATGTATGTGTGTGTGCCTGCGTGTGTGTGCGAATGCATGAATGTGTGTACGTATGCATATACATCCACACACACACACGCGCAAATATACATATATACATATATATGCATGCATATATATTTGTATATATATATGTATATATATGTATATATATGTATGTATATATATATATATATATATATATATATATATATATATATATATATATATATATACATACATATATATATATATGTATATATATATATATATATATATATATATATATATATATATATATATATATATATATATATATATATATATATATATATGCACATACGCACATACATATATATCAGGTCATTAAGAATGACATGACCGATTTTCTTATGCACCAAGTTTGACAGTCGTTAACTCTAAATGTTTTGTCTTGGCAATTCTTTGTTTTACAACATTGAAAAGTTACGTCGATGGTTTGAGAAGTTACGGTCTTGAAAATCAACTCCGTGGTAGACCTGAGACCAAGGTGGATAATGATGAGCTGGAAACTGTAGTGGAAGCGAATACATCTCAAACTACGCGTGAGTTAGCAGCAATGTTTGCTGTTTCGATTCCAAATGTATTGGAAACAAATCGGCAAAGCAAAGAAGCTGGACAAGTGGGTACCACACGAACTGAACGAGCATCAAATGACACGTCGTCTTGAAACTTGCTGTTCTTTGCTGTCACGGCATAAAAGCGAACAATTTTTGCATCGTATTGTTACGTGTGATGAAAAATGGATTCTTTTCTAGCAAACGTTCTCCAAGGTCGTTGGATAGAGACCAAGTGCCAAAACACAATCCAAAAAAGAATATTCACCAAAAAAAGCTAATGATGTTTGTTTGGTGGTCCAGCGCTGGTGTCATCCATTACAGCTTCATGAGACCTGGTAAGTCAAATTACAGTGGATGTATACATGAACCAATTGGATGAAATGACAAAGTGAACTATTTGTCAATAGAAACAGGCCAATCCTCTTGCAGGACAATTCTCGACCACATGCTGCACAAAGAACTCTGCTCGAGTTACAGCAAATTGAAGTTGGAAGTACTCTGTCATCCACCATGTTCACCAGACCTTGCACCAACCGACTATCATATTTTCCAGGCATTAGACAACATTTTGCAACGAAACAACTTCAAATCTGAAGAAGATGCAAAAACAGACTCTCGTGATTTCATCACTTCTTACTCTCCAGAATTCTTTGCTGCCGGCATAAATAAGCTACCGATAAAATGGCAAAATTATGTTGATAATTTAAGTGCATACATTGATTAACTGCATTGCTTTTTGTTGAGATAAAGTAAAATAAACTTTCAGTTCAAAATCTGAAGTTTCCTTCTTAATGACTTGATATGTGCATTTATACTTGTATTTGTCTATGTTGTTCAAATACATTTACTGGCCACACTAATTTATTTCTCTTAGTTCATTTTAGCTTAAATTATGCAAATTACTTTGGCCATAAAATATGTTCTACTCATTTTCTATCTATCTATCTATATAGATAGATATACATGTATATATATATATATACATATATTCATATACATCTATACATATACATGTATATATGTACATCTATACATATATATATGTGTGCAGATATATATACACGTATACACATGCATACACACATACACACACATATCTAGCATATCTATATATGCATTATATATATATATATATATATATATATATATATATATATATATATATATATATATATATATATATATGCATACATATATATATATGTATATGTATGCATACATGTATATATGCATGCATGCATCATGCATGTATATATGTAATGTGAGATAATAGCTTCACTTTTGATAATTTCACTATGTATATTTTATATACAGAGTGAAAGTATTAATAGTGAAACTATTAAAAGTTAAACTATTATCTCACATTACAATAGATATGTTATTGTTTCATTTTTGATACGTAATACCGAAACAGTTTCAGAGATCGCTTCGGGATCGCATAAGGCAAGAAGTTGAAAATGTTTTGGCCCATAACACTCCATGGACTCTAAGTAGTCTATGCGTAAAATTTGAATGAAATCGGTTGGGTAATACTCGAGTTTTAGCGATGCACACATACATACATACATACATACATACATACATACATACATGTATACAGACAGACCGACAGACAGATAGACAAACGTTCTCAGTTTTATATATACACACGCGCTTACTCGTGTGTGTGTATGTACGGAAATTCGTACATATGTTATGTATGTATGTATGTATGTATGTATGTATATATGTATATATGTATGTATATATATGTATGTATGTATGTACGCCTGTATGTATGTGTGTGATAATATACAGAGTTATATTTTGGAAGAATGATGTTTGGCAGTAAATTAATCTCACGCGTTGATTGCATTTATTACTCACTTTTTACCATTTTATTAATAATTAATGCTTATTAATTTCATTATTTATCAATCATTTAAATTCGTTAACTAATTAAATTATTACAATTAAAAAAGGTCTCTCGCCACACACCTGTGTATTTTTATGCATCTGCTTTGTTTTTCAGGCTTTAGTTCTTCATGTGCAGAAATATCAACGAAAAGTTCACAAGAGTGCTATCACAGATTTTGATAATGACTAATCCGAAAAATAGTTAATTAAATGTAAGGAAGAAAATTATAACCACATTCAATGAGTGTGAGTTCATTATTGGCAAAGATCACTTCGTTTTCAAAACAACTTGCCAGTTTCATTCTATGATTCTAAATTTATGAAAAAATTCTTAAAATTCTTCTAAATAAGTAGGTAGTGTGTGTAAATTAATATACATGAGAATATCTCTTTGAAAATCAACGAAAAAGAAAGTAACTATGTACAACTGCTTCGAAACCTCCATATTTTTTAGTCAGATTATAAATTTACATTTATATGAATGATAATTATGTACTCGGTTTTGTGAGTAAATGCCTAACTAACAATCTGGATAAGCTTGGATAACCAACTAACTTGCACGTTACTAATACAATCTGTAAGTGGAACAGTAAAAATATTCAAGACTTTTCTCACAATTATAATGTGACATTGTTTTTGTTAACTACATTCCAAAATTTTTAAACTGGAGCTTGGTATCTTTGTTAGAAACCAGCCCTTTCCTCAGAGGAAGAATCTAAATAGTTAAAAAGGGAAGAGAACATACATACATACATACATACATACATACATACATACATACATACATACGTACGGACGTACATACAAATATTCTGGCAGTATGACAAATATGAAGAGACAATTAGAACTAGACACAACAGTCTCATGAGATACAGGAATGGAGCTCGGGCAAGATAAATGCTCGTATATGATAGTCACCCGAGGAAAGATTGTCGACCAGGCAGAGAGCATGTACATCAACGTCTTGTCTATCTCCCCTATCTCTAATGATGAAAGCCTCAAGTACCTAGGAAACGATGAGAATGTTGCATGCATTAGTGCTGTGACTAAAGCCAGAATAACAAAATAGTGCTTCTGTAGACTCCTGAAGATGTGGAACTCAGAGCTGTCTGCATTTAACAGGACCATATCTCACAATGTTTTTGCAGTACCAGTGCTATTGCCAACATTTGGGATATTGGACTGGACACTCGATGAGATACGCAGCCTGGATATCAAAACCAGAAAGGTACTAACCACCACTGGCAACTTCCACATTAACAATGACACCGAGAGGATATATGTGAGACGAATGATGGCGGTAGAGGCATAAGGTCAGTCCATATAGCTTTTAAATGTCGCATTGTATCACTCAGACAACACCAGCTGAACAGTAAAGAAAGAAATGAGTACATTTATAATATATTACCGAAGCGAAACGAACAACGTCGTTACAGACGCGTTTCGGCTTTCTTGAAACTTGTCAATGTCGTGTAGGCAATTGCCACCTTCTTAAACGAAGTTCGTGCGTCGATATCTAGGAAACAGTGAATAAAAATGCTCACTGGCGTTGCGGAAGCTTTCCGGGCTGTAGAAAAAGACGGTGGATACAATAGAGACAGCTTTAGATTTAACACAACAAATTTATGAAAAGATTTTATTTCAGACAGTTCCAAAACATCATACCGTCTAACGGTCTATAAACATTTAATATGAAACACGGTTTTACTTTAATGCTGTTTCATTTCGTATACCGATTTTTTTTCGATGCTCTAGCAATTCTACGAACTCGCCGCCATTAATATGTATTAACTATTAAAATTTACATAATTGGAAAATCCATTTTACTCATTTAAAAACAAACAGAAGCTGTTAAATTGATTTTTCGATAATTTCTTGAGGTGTTAAAATTTTTGTCGCATATCTTTAAGAAATAAATGATAAATGAATTTAATAGTCCTGTTTAAAAAATGTTTTCGATGGCTCTAATAGCTCTTCTACAATGTGATTGCATCACTTCAACACACGGTACCAGATCAAATCACTTGCTAGATAAGTCAAAAATTAAATAAAATGAACGAAAAAATACCATTGCAGCCTCATGGTCACAAAAATTTCATAAGGATATTGAAGATAAGACAAAGAAAAAGATGTCTATGGATGACAAAAAGTGATTCAAAACCGGAAACGGAGGCTCTAATCTGTGCTGCCCAAGCGCAAACATTAAGAACCAATTACATCTAATACAGAATAGACAACACCAGAAAGTGAAAAATGCAGAATGTGTGGACAAAATGGTGAAAACCGTATGGCATATTACCAGTCAATGTACGCTACTAGCCCAGAAAGAATATAAGAGACGTCATGACAATATAGCAAGGATTGTCCATTGGATATTTTGCAACAAATATGGACTTGACAGAGCAAAAATGTAGTACGAACATAAACCCGAAGGCATCATCGAAAATGATAATGCACAGATCCTATGGGATTTTATGATTCAGCGCGACCATATACAGAGTAAGAAAATAGACATAGTGTTAATTGAGAAAGAAAGTAGACGATGCTGGATCATAGACAACAAGGTACGCGATAAGGAAGAAAGAAAAGTCGATAGATATGACAGGTTATCTTGGGAGATTAAGCAGTTGTGGTCGGTGAAAAAGTTAGTAGTACCAATAATTGTCGGAACCTCGAAAAATAAGGGGCGTTACCTTAGTTTACTGGTAGTGAACAGCTGATACCGTAGTACATCTCCAGCGTTAGAAGCTATGTAGAGACAATAAAATAATAATAATGAAAGATTAGAAAAAAGCAAATGTGGAAAAGCCGACTACAAAATAAAGTGAAAACTTTTAGACAAAATCTGAAGAAAATACAAGATTTAAACCTCCTCTTGAGAAATGACATTTGTTCAAAGAGAAAGAAATTGGGACAGTTATATAAGAGTTGAAACAGTTGCCGCAAATAGTAGTAGTGAGACCTGGTTATGGTTGCAGAAAGGAAAGCTGAAAAGGGAGACAGAAAGTTCGTTAGTTGTAGCATAATATCAAACATTAAGAAATAATTGGATAAAAGCCAAGATAGACAAAAACCAAACAGATTCCCAATGTAGGTTATGCAAATCAAAAGAGGAAAAGTGTTACTCATATAGTAAGTGAATGTGGCATGCTGGCACAGAAAGAAAAACAAGAAAAGACATGACAACCTAGGGAGAGTAATCCATTGGGGGTTATGCAGAAAGCTAGGATTTGACCACATTGATAAATGGTATGAACATGAACCTAGTAGAGTACTAGAAAATGAAAAATAGAAAATGTTGTAGG
>NC_142938.1:15147638-15152638 GCF_046866305.1 Octopus bimaculoides
AAAGAATGTTCCACCAAAACTTAAATTAGAATTGCAACTTAACCATTGTAATCATTGTAATTAGTGAACTATAAGCGCGTGAATGGTTTTACAATTTAATTAAAAACAATTCTCTATTTTTTCTCTGAGGACGCATCAATCGGATTTAGCTTTACAAATCGCTTTTCTCGCAGAATCACAATTCTGTCGGGAGTTACGCACTTAATTTCTGTCTGGGAACGTTTGTTATGCGATGGGAAGAATATTTTGAAGAATTAAGCGACGTTGGTGCTAGGATATTTGCATCTATGGACAGCTCGATTATTTTTTAATTTAAAATATACCAAAAATATGTGTGCATTTTCCTTCTTTAATTATATATATATATATATATATATATATATATATATATATATATATACATGCACTCGTATAATATATATATTCATACATACAAAAGATAAGGAAGAAGGTTTCAATACAGCATAAGCTTATTATTGGTCATAATTGTTTCAACACTATACCACTTCAAACCACATTACATATAGATGATTATGCGTGATGAATTACATCAAAATAGCCGTAGAAAACCGGAGGGCAGAGGGGCTCATATTTAACAAGTAGCAGCAATAATATTACTCCATCTGTTAGAAATAACAGGCAATTCTTCTTAAAATCACATCCTGCTCTGTTAGAAAAGAATGGCTATTTGGACAATGTGTTATTGCTAAGCCTCAAGTAAGACTTGAATACACATGCTTATTGGGAAAAAGTAGTTAAGCCGTGATCATTCCATATTTGTTTTGAGCAAAGTGAACACAGGACCGTGTTATACAAAGAGCCGTTATATTCTAAACGAGGTGGATGTTATTTAAAGATCTATTGCTATTTCTTACGAGCCGAGTGTCAAGGTTTCTTGTTGAATGCGTGCAGAAGCAACTTCTTAAATGTGAGCTGGCTTTGACCACCGGTTTTCAACAGATATTGTCTACAAAAGTTTACATCGAGCACTAAACACGTAAATCCTGCTACACAGAAAGGATCTGCAAAATAATGATAATTAAATAACATATTTTCTATTCACAAGGGGCACATTTATATCCTTCCATTTGTCATAAATAGGTCGTATTCAATTTCAGCTTTTGGGAAAGATCCATGCTGTCTATCGTATATTATTTTATTTTTACGCATTTTCCCAACCTACTTTACTTAATTGAATCAATTTCCAATCAAGCTGAATTATAGCTGTATTATATTACAGCAATATATATATATACAGTAATTATATTTATTAACTTATTTCAATAAGTTCCACCTTTAAGTGTAAAGTTGATTGCTCCTATAATATTTGTTAATATTTGTTTTTCTTAAGCTTTTTTTTATATTTACTTGCGCACATTAAACTCTACCTCGTTTATTGATTTCTAATTCTTTGTAAGTTGTTCATTATTGTCGTAGAACTAATTTTTTTTAAAACTTCCTTACTCTATATCAGAAGATATTGATTTTTATTGAGTTGGTTTTGGAATATGATGTACATATGGTATGAATAATTTTTAGGACCATTTTCGATTCATATCCATGTCCTGTTGATTCGATATTTCTCAGCAAAACGTATTTATCGGGGATTTTTTTTTCTTTTTGTCATTACTCTTTTCCGTTTTATCTCCTTATTTGTTCCAGTCACTGAACTGCGGCCGTGCTGGGTCCGCCTGGAAGAGTCTAATCGAAGAAATCGATTCCAGTAACTATTTTGTTAAGCTTGGTATTTTACTATCAAACCACTAAGTTACGGCAGCGTAAACAAACCAACACCCGTTGCCAAACAGCAGTAGAGGAAATTACGCGTTTACATGTATGTATGTGTGTATGTATGTATGTATCTATCTATCTATCTATCTATCTATCTATCTATCTATCTATCTATCTCTCTATATAAATTTATATAAATAAGGATAAGATCGTTAATAAAAATACCGATCATATCAAGTGGCTAGCATGGGAATAAAAACCTCATAGGTAATAATTATTAGCAAAATTATAATTAAAGGTATCTAAACGATACCCTCATGCTAGATATAGCAGTCAAAACTTGACACATATGCATGTGTCTGTGTGTGCTTGTTTGCCTTCAGCACCAAAACAGGGTGAATTTCTAGTCAGTTGTGCCAAATCGTCAGTCTCCAGTCCTCTCAGTTGAATAACTCTCGGTTGTTCAATGTCGTGCATTATATAATCGAATGTGTCTATCTGGAATGTAAATACATATAACCTGGAAGAATCAATATGCATGTAGACTCCCAACAGTGTCTAGTCTCCTACTTACAGCTCTAGTAACCTGACAATACATTTTCATTTGTACCTGTCCACCTAGGTGCATTAGGCTACATACCTACAGACTAACACTAAAACCTACAAGTACTGGGCTTTTCGAAGAAGGAGCAAAAGAAACTGGCGCACGTTCTCCAAATCAAATCTATATGCGACACTGTGAGGATTTGCAAGACGTTCCAAAGATTCTACATCTGAGATTCTTTAGATGAAGATATGCACACACTCGGTTGTGTGCATGAACAGTTCAACCAACACGTCAACTCAGCTACATATTTACAAACACCTGGAAGTTACTTAACTCAAAAAGTCTCATCGCTTTGTTAACGACTGGTTTGAACTTTCTGAAGAACTTAAACAAAATTTAAATTTAAAAAAAAACACACACAAACACACAGGCTTACATGCACACACACACACACACACACACACACACACACACACACACACACACACACACACACACACGTGAAAACACATGCACATATATAAATATGAATCCTGAAACGAGATATAAAGTATAAAATATAAGAATCTATAATCTTAATCTTAATTTTGGTATCTACCTTCAAAATTAGCCTGCAGGACACATTTAACTAAGCACACAGCATAACAATAATCACATATATACTACCCCGTCTAGCTAAGTGCATTATATATTTCTATTTAATGTATATTCGTTCTGAGCAATACACTTAGTATTAATCTTATACATTGGGATTTATTAATGTATATTAACATAAAAGTTTGTACGTTGGCGTTTCAGCAGCATCATTTAAAATGCATCTACCAATATATATATATAAGTACATGTGAATCGGAAAGAATGTACACGTGATTAAATAAAGCGATATATAATACTGTCGTACATACAATACACAAATATAAAAAGAAACAAATACATACACACAAAATTACACACGGACAGTCACACACGCATATATATTTATAAATAAGAGTGTATATATACATACGTGCATATATATATATACATACGTATATGTACATACATACATGCACATATATATATATACATACATACATACATACATACATACATGCACATATATATACACACACATACATACATACATACATACACACATATATATATAAATATATACATACACACACATAATTCTCTCACAAGAAAAGTATTGATAGTGACTTCGAAGTTTCGGCCAGCTACGCCATCATCGAAGTTTCTATCAATACTGTTCTTATCAAAGAATAATTGTAGTCCACCAAAAATATTGTGTAATACTTCCGTAGAATTCTTTTCATTATAGTATAAAAATCAAATATTAACATTCACGCACTCACACACAGACACATACTCACACACACACGCACACTCATTCATACACACATACACACACACGCACATATGGGTTCGTACATACATACGTACATGCATACGTATGTTCATACATACATACATACATACATACATGAGATAACTGCATATCTAAGTAATTATGATAGATCTTCTAGAAAGGGAGATAATTTTAATACACCAAGAATTTATCCGTCAGACATTTGATATAGCTGCATGAAATAATTAATAGCGACAGAAGCATTAAGAATACCAGAAGGTAATCTCCAACTTAGCGTGGAGGTTGTGCTAGAACGCAGCACATTGCATTACTTACCTTGAGAAGACCTCTCATATGGACTCGTAGTGCGTAAAATCACTCTTATTTATATCGTTTACCGACGAGAACCGTCTTCTACGACCGTGGAACTGCCAGATCACGTGATTTCGTTCTCACGTGAGCTGTACGATGGCAGACATCCTATCACATCTCAACAGCCGAATCTATATCTATATATATGAATATATGTATGTATGTTTATATATATGTATATATGTATGCGTGTGTATGTGTGAGTATATGTGTATGTGTGTGTGTGTGTGTGTGTGTGTGTGTGTGTGTCTGTGTGTGTGTGTGTGTCTGTGATAAAATATACATTTTCTCCGACATTAACTATAGATATAAAGATGAATATAAAATTTAAATGCAAACCATAAATATATTTTCAAAACAGTCATAAATTTGAATATCCGTATAGAATTGTAATATAAAATTAACATACGTATAGCTGTTTATATGCAGCAATGCATGCATGTATATATGCACACACACACACACACACACACACACACACACACATATATATATATATATATATATATATATATATACCTATGCTCTTATCGACTACTCCACACTACTACCATGCCTAAGCGTCATTTGTTTCCACAAATGCTCCCTCGTTTTAATCTCCTTTCCTCCTATCCTTTTCTTTCTGGTCTCTTCTGAATTTCCTGTAGTGTCTGCCAAAGAACTATGTCCGAAACGTTATATTTTTGCTCCATAGTTTTTATTTCTTCTTGGAGTGTTAATCTAATATTATTTTCTGTGAACGTCCTTCGAACTTCTGTTTCTTTTTTTTCTCGTTTTTTTTTTTGTTATTTGTATTTGCATTGCTCTTTGCACATACATACATACACACATTTCAACTAATAAAATGCTTCTCTGACAATTTAATCGTAGGACAATATAAAAGTATTGATCTTTCACTTAGTGATATCTGTACAAATAAAATTGATAAAGACATCATACAACCATTAGTAATAGTGTTTTCCAACCACTATATATCAATATGTGTCTGTATGTATATGTGTG
>NC_142938.1:15157638-15175138 GCF_046866305.1 Octopus bimaculoides
CATGGCGAGGTGACTGGAAAAAAGAAGCTGAATGAAAGGAAAATGATGATGATAATAATAATAATAATAATAATAATAATAATAATAATAATAATAATAATAATAATAATAATAATAATCATAGTAGGTGCCTTAGGTATAATAAAAAAATATTCAGACAAATACATAACAAAAACACCAGGACTTACAAATATATATAACATACAGAAAATTGCACTACTGGGTACTGCACACATTCTACGCAAAACACTTTCAATACAGTAAACATAAGAGCACCACAGCAAACCACAGCACATACCCAAGGCGCACAGAGCTGCGCTCGGTAGTGAAGTGAAAGCACGTTATAAAAATAAAACTACTGAATAATAATAATAATAATAATAATAATAATAACGGTAACGGTGACCTTCAACGAACTAAGGTGCACAAGCGTGCGTGTGTATGTGGGAATGGTGTGTACGCGTGTGTATATGTGAATGGAGGCGAGTGTGTGTGGGTGAGTGTGTGTGGGTGAGTGTGTGTTGCTGAGTGTGTGTGGGCGAGTGTGTGTGGGTGAGTGTGTGTGGGTGAGTGTGTGTGGGTGAGTGTGTGTGGGGGTGAGTGTGTGTGGGTGAGTGTGTGTGGGTGAGTGTGTTTGGGTGAGTGTGTGTGGGTGAGTGTGTGTGGGTGAGTGTGTGTGTGTGTGCTTCTTTCAGTTTGCGTCCAACAAATCAACTCACACGATTTTGGTCGGCCGAGGCTACAGCAGAAGACACTTGCCAAAGGTGCCACGTAGTGGGGTCTATATATATATATATATGTGTGTGTGTGTGTGTGCGTGTGTGCGTGTGTGTCTTTGTGCGTCCTTCGTTATTACGGCTGAAGTTAGTTATATTTTTTGGTAATATTAATAATTTGTACATGCATTTATTTATTTCCAATATATATTATATGTTTTTCTCCTCTCAGTTTGTCCCTCTCCTTTCTATCCACAGACAGACACAGATAGGTGCGCGCGCAGGCGAACACGTACACACATACACACACGTACACACACTCTCACACACACACACACACACACACACACACACACACACACACACACACTCGTAATATTCTGTAGATTTAATAAAATCCGATTTAATACGGAAAGGATAGTACATTTTAATATAATTGTCAGTTTGGTTTGGTTTATAGGGAGAGAAATATGTATAGAGATGGTTTAGAGTCCATACTGCAAAGCAATTTTAATGCTAAGCATTTAATAAGCTTTTGCCATTTGCAGTAAATCGCATTCCTTCTCTTTCTCTTCCTCTCTTACAGTATGTATATATGTATGTATGTATGTATATATTCATATACATGTGTATTTTGTATTCGTTTATATTGATATATATACAGGCATATATGTATATATCTGTGTATGTATGTCTGTATATATATATATAAGAAGGGATGATATTATTAAAATACCATATATGTACATGTATACATATATATATATATATATATATATATATATATATATATATATATATATATATGTATGTATGTGAGTGTTCGCGCATGTGTGTATCTGTGTGTGAGTGTGTGTGTGTGTATATGTGTATGTATGTGAGTGTGTGTGTGTTGAACAAGAATGAGCTAAGGGAAATAACTCAAAATTGCCTGTGACATGTATATGGCGAGAGAGAAAGAGAGAGAGAGAGAGAGAGAGAGAGAGAGAGAGAGAGAGAGAGTAGTGTCCTTTGTCCGTTTGAACCAGTATGTTATAGAGATTTGTTCTTTTCTGGAAGCACTCGACTGCAAACTGTGCATAGAAGAACAAAATTTCCTCTATGCTTTTGCCAAGTTCCTGAATTGATGCATTGCACGGTTTTATTAAGAGTAACCAATTTATCACTTCCGCTGTATGTTCCATCCACAATCATATATATTTGACATTCCAGTAATGTGCCGCTTGGAATGAAAGAATGAAAATACTCCTAGGGGTTGCATGTGTGCTGTAAAGTTTCTCTGCGAAAAGCACGGTAATTGATATTGTCATCCATAAAGAGTGACAAGTCTTTAAACCTGTGGTTCTCAAGGGGGGTCCATGTAAGATTTTGGTCGGGGGTTCACGCAAGCAAAATAGCTCATTGAATATATACAATATTATATTAAGGATCCATGGAAATATTTCGCTTTAGATTTATTCAGATTTAGATCTTTTTGCAACCATCTTGCAGATGCATGTGCTACCAGTTGAAAGTTCCGCATACTGTTTATGAGCTCATCAAGAAAAAATGCGCACCGTTTCGGGGCCTTTCTCTCGACGGCACCATTGCGCACCGGCCACCTTTACATGTGTGTGTGTATGTGTGCTGGTAGTTCATTTAGGCTCACCCACTCTCCTGTTAGTCTGGGTGTTATTCGAATTTTGGTCGGTATCCCCGTCTACTACCGTGGACGGAAACGCACAATTGGCTGAATCGACAATCTTTTCTTTACCGTAAAACGTAAAGTGTGTGCGTGAATATGCATTTGTTAACGCTTCTTCTTCACTCTACTCTGTTTCTACCTCTGCTGGCTCCTGGCAAAAGCCTGCATGTGAGTTCAGCCAGTAATATCACCCCAAATATCCATCGTCTCGGCAAGATATCTTTATCTAGTCATTCAGTTTTTAATTGTCAGAAAAACCGACCACATCACGTGGGAAACTTCAGAGTAACAGGTCACAACACTTTACTCATTTGCGGTATGTGTGCGTGCGTGTGCGCATGGTGTGTGTGTGCATGTATATATATGTATCCATTATATAATGTGTCTGTAAATATGTATTACTACACCCACAGACACATACACACATATCGCATACAAGGACTACATTTATTTACATAAAACGTAGGCTTCGGTCCGGGGATAACATTTCGTTACTATTTCTAATTGCTTGATCGAGGTCTTGAATTCTCTTTCGTTGGCTCAACTAGCTCTAAGTTTCTGCGTATCATTACTGGTAAATGTCATTATTCAGCAGTGGTTTTCAACCACTTTTTGCCAATGAAA
Organism: Octopus bimaculoides; assembly: GCF_046866305.1. NCBI lineage: Eukaryota > Metazoa > Mollusca > Cephalopoda > Octopoda > Octopodidae > Octopus > Octopus bimaculoides. The sequence continues at coordinate 15,160,663 of NC_142938.1, forward strand.
CCATTGGGTTCCTATTTTACTCGTGGGTGGAGGTGACCCTCATAGCCACTCGATGTCGAAAAACTCCTTTCATCATTTTGATTAAACATTAGGAACTGTATACAAAAATGTTGAAATATTTTGTGTATTGTAGAAATATAACCAGTTTAATGCACATAAATTTTAACAAGAAAAATCTTATAGTAGACCCTGGTTGAAAAGTGTTGCTATACAGTTCTGACTGAGAAAGATTTCACTCATTTTTTTATGACACGGTAACCCTATATAAACAATCCTTCCCTCCACTGTATGCTCACATATGGGCATATTTGCGATTCGGGAAAGGATAATCTAATATGTATTAAATTTTATTTCAGTCTGGTTAGTACATTAGCATGGTATTTTGGTTTGGAAGTATGAATAATGCAGAAGTCATATTAATAAATAATATTGATTTCTCACACATTTATATTGGTTTTTAAAATAGATATTAAAAATATTATCAATTTTCACTTAGCAATATTTTCACATTCTTGTCTAGACTAAGAAGTGAATTTTCTAAAACGACAAAAACTGAAAAAAGAAAAGAATTTAAAATTGAAAATCGAATTGGCATCAAAACTAAAATATGAAAAGCATGGGAAGAAGAGAAAATATCAGATTTGTTTTATGGATTCATATACGATTTAATTGCTTTTCCAATTTTACTCCAACATTTTAGTCTGGACCAACAGTTAAGCCTCGGAGTTTGAAATTTCAACTTCGTAAAAGAATGAAATATACGATTTAATTGCTTTTCCAATTTTACTCCGAGATTTTAGTCTGGACTAACAGTCAAACCTCGGAGGTTGAAATTTCAACTTTTTAAAAAGTGAAATACGTTTTTGTAAAATGAAACTAGAGAAAAAAAAAAGAAACTTAGAAAATTAACATTCGGACTGAAATAAAAATTAAGTTAAAATAATTCTTTCTAATTTTTGGCACAAGGTAATTTTGAGGGAATGTAGAAATCGATTGTATCGATTCCATTGCTCAAATGGTACTTATTTTATTGACTCCGAATGGACGAAAGCCATCTGAACTCAAAATAAAGCCAAATGGAACGCTGCTAAGCATTTTTGTTCGATACGCTAACAATTCTGTTAGTTCACCGCCTTTATTGCTAATTTTCTCATTTCTAATTTTTGCACATTGTGGAGGCGCAATGGCCCAGTGGTTAGGGTAGCGGACTCGCGGTCATAGGATCCCGATTTCGATTCCCAGACCGGGCGTTGTGAGTGTTTATTGAGCGAAAACACCTAAAGCTCCACGAGGCTCCGGCAGGGGATGGTGGCGAACCCTGCTGAACTCTTCCACCACAGCTATCTCCAGCAGCTTCCATTTATCAAATTCACTGACAAGGCATTGACCGTCTGAAGTTGCAATAGTTATACTTGCCTAAGATGCCGCGCAGTGGAACTGAACATGAGACACGTGATTGCAAGGCGAGCTTCTTAATCACACTGCCATGCCTGTGCCTATTCTACTTGAAAATGTTAATGATATCGTTAAATATTTAAATAAACTGCATCTCTACCATATATCTGTATATTCTACTATATACATATTCTATTACTAGGTCATTATTCCCCAACTTCAATCTTCAACCCAGGCGCATGGCTAAAATGTAGAAAAATGTTCTTCAAAATGTCATTATGTAATCAGGCGCATGCGTGGATGTGTGATAAGAAATTCGTTTCTCAACCATGTAAAGTTAGTTTCAATGCCACTGTGTCGTACCTTGGGAAAGTGTCTTCCACTACAGCCACGGACCAACAAAAACTTTTAAGTGGATTTGTTAGACAGAAACTGAAAGAAGCCTGTCGTGTACATTAAGATAAGTGCTTTCTTGTGGTTATGAGTTGTTTTAACTCCTATTTCTAGCAATAACTAGCGCCTTAATCACTATATATATATATATATATATATATATATATATATATATATATATATATATATATATATATATATATATTTCTAATGTGTTTGCCTTTGTGTTTGAGTTTGCCCTCCACCATTGCTTGGCAGCTGGTGTTAGTTCGTTTACGTCTTCCGTAACTAAGAGGTTCGGCAAAAAAAGAGAAAAGATAGAATATGCACCGGGCTTAGAAATACCTGCTGGGATCAATTTGTTCGACGAAACCCCTCAAAGCGGTGCCCAAACATGGCTGCAGTCCAATGCTTGAAACAAGTAAAAGGTGTATACCAGCACTAGAAGTAAAGAGTTTGATTAGCAATTTATTACAATATCCTCCCTTTATCATTCGCTACATCTTATGGTTTATTTTATGACTATTTTACCGTATCTTACGTATTATCTAACTAGAAAAAATACTGTAAGTCAAACAAACTGAATGGCAGCTGGATGCATAAAACATGGCCGCCTTAGGCATCTAGCTGCATTAAAATCATTAGTTATTGTTGACTTATTGCCCTTTTCTATCTTAGCATTTAAATAATCTATTTTTAAACACCAAAATCACTTCTGCTTCTTTCTAAATAGCCAAAATAAAATTTACAAAGTAAATGTTATATATATATATATATATAAAAAAATGAAATTAAGAATATCCACTTAATTGCTTAGCTAAAACTATTTGTTTCTGCATAAACATTCAAGAAAACTATATTCACACGATAAGTATATCAGCCAATAAAGGGCTACAGTTACCACCCATAGGGATGCCTCTAAGTGCTTAAATGCGTCATATATATATGCATGCATATATATATATATATATATATATATATATATATATATATATATATATATATATATATATATATATATATATATATGTATATGTATATATATATATATATATATATATATATATATATATATATATATATATATATATATATATAATGTATGTGTGTGTGTATTCAAAAAGAGCCATCGTTAATAAAACCAATAAACACACTCACCGGTTGTTTGTCTTAGAGTATCTTACACTCAAGCATTTGATGTTTATTTATATATCACTGGGTATACGTTTTCTCTTTTAAATACTAGGTTGATAACTAAAAGAAAAAAAAAAAGAGGCAAGTATTTCAAACGAAAAAGATGTACCCCTTGAGAAAGCTACAAATTGGTATAGCCAATAATACTGTAGGGGACAAAAACAAACATCAAATACACACGCGTATGTGCGCGGGTGTGCAGTGTGTGTGTGTGCATTTATGTATATGTATATGTACATATGTATATGTACATATGTATATGTACATATGTATATGTACATATGCTTGTTTATAAATATGTTTATATTTTCGCCTCTATATATGTATGTGTGTCTTGCCCAAAACAACGTTGGATAGCGAACATTAAGCTTTCAGGTATAAAACAGCATTAAGTTTGTAAAATTATCAATTACAGCAGATTTTTGGATGTTAGCAGTTAAAAGTTCATTGAAAGCATTTTTAAACGAACTCTTATAGTGTTTGGGAAATGAAGTAATGTAATATCCAGATGTGAATCATTGTTAGGCAATATAAAAACATCGAAAGTAATCTGGTAACATCTGGAGGTAACTATCAGCATTATATATGCTGTCAAAATGTTAATATCCATTTAAACCAGAACTATGTCTTGCAACCCGGACAAAATAAATCCAGGACAGATGACATCTTATGAGTATTATCATGCAGTATAGACTTGTAACTACCGACTAATAGCTCCTTTGCAAACGAAGTATTACCTAAGATAAACAAAGTCTGGATGTCTTCCACTTACTTTTTACTCTTTTACTCTTTTACTTGTTTCAGTCATTTGACTGCGGCCATGCTGGAGCACCGCCTTTAGTCGAGCAAATCAACCCCGGGACTTATTCTTTGTAAGCCTAGTACTTATTCTATCGGTCTCTTTCGCTGAACCGCTAAGTTACGGGGACGTAAACACACCAGCATCGGTTGTCAAGCAATGCTAGGGGGACAAACACAGACACACACACACACACACACATATATATATATACATATAAACGACGGGCTTCTTTCAGCTTCCATCTACCAAATCCACTCACAAGGCTTTGGTCGGCCCGAAGCTATAGTAGAAGACACTTGCCCAAGATGCCACGCAGTGGGACTGAACCCGGAACCATGTGGTTGATAAGCAAGCTACTTACCACACAGCCACTCCTGCGCCTATGACAAAGATCTTTACAAAAGAATTTCAACAACAAGTTTTGGAACCACGCGGTTCTAGGTTCAGTTCCGCTGCACGACATCTGGGAGAAGTGTCTTCTACTATAGCCATGGACGGGAACTGTGTTGAAGCTGGTCGTAAATATGTGTGTGTGTGTGTGTGTGTGTGTGTGTGTGTGTGTGTGTGTGCGCGTGGCTTTGTATTTGTTTGCTTCAATGCTTGACAAACGATTTTGCTTAGTTTACGTCTCCGTAACGTAGCGGTTGGCCTGAGATGTCGGTCGGATAATTCCAAACAAAATAATAATAATACTAATAATAATAAAGACACTTGCCCAAGATGAAAAACAGTCGGACTGAACCCGAAACCGCGTGGTTGCGAAGTGAGCTTCTAAACTAGTGCTCCACAATCTCTTTTCGCTTGCGGTACACTTATATTCTTTTCAAAATTCGGGAGCACACCTGAACTAAAAACATACCTAAAAGTATAGGGAAAAAAAATCATATTCAGGTTACACTGCGGTACACGTAGCATCGCCTCGTGCCACACCAGTGTGCTGCGGCATACCGGTTGCGGAGCACTATTCTAAACCACAACCACACAGGTATTTATGGCTGGTTAGTGATGGAACAATCACTTAATAAATACCCCCCACCAAATAAAAATTATACTGGTTGATGTAGAAAATGGATTTGGAGGAATTCTGTGTTTTTTTTTTTTACGTCAACAATGTATATAGCAGTACTTCTTCATTCTTACTTCGTCATTACATTAAATAATTTTGTTATTCCTTCGTCATTTGTAATGATTCAATCACGACTTCAGCAAGTGTGATGAGAAGTCAGGGCGAGAGGAGAAAGCGGAGGGGAGAAAGCGGAGGGGAGAAAGCGGAGGGGAGAAAGCGGAGGGGAGAAAGCGGAGGGGAGAAAGAGAGTGTGTGCATGCGTGGGTGCTTGCGCCCGTATGTGTGTTTGTGTGTGTATGTGTGTGAAAGAGAGAGAGAGAGGGGGGGGGTGAAAAAAAATTAGGGGAGAATAAATGATCTACTGAATTCTTAACTTTGTTCAGATATATCAAAATACCAGACGGCAATATTCCGTTCGTAATTAAAGTCATAAGCTGATGCAAGACTTAATCTATATTCACAAAAAAAAAAAGGGTAAAGAAAATAATAATAATAATAATAATAATAATAATAATAATAATAATAATAATAATAATAATAATAATGGTAATAATAATAATAATAATAATAATAATAATAATAATAATAATAATAATAATGATAATGATAATAATAATAATAATAATAATAATAATAATAATAATAATAATAATAATAATAATAATAATAATAGTAATAATAATAATAATAATAATAATAATAATAATAATAATAATAATAATATTAATAATAATGAACAGAAATAAAAAACAAACAAACCCTTCTGAATAGAAATTCTTCATTTCATATAATCTAATGCAATTAATCGAATCACACTAATCAGATAATCCGTTAATCCGATTTGAATCTGTGCGAAGATTCAAGCAATCATTTTAACATTCAAAAAGGAATGGCGGGGTGGGGGAGGGGGCAGTGATGAAGAAATGTCTAAAGAAAGTAAAAGAGAAGTTGATGGAGAAGTGTGACTTTTGAGGGTGTTGTTGGTGTTGTTGTTGATGATGATGATGATGAAATTAGGAAAAGGAGGAGGAGGACGAGGAAGAGGAGAGAAGGAAGGTGACTGCAATTATGGCGACAGAGATAATGATGACGATGATGACGATGAAGACAATAACGAGGAGGACGGCTACCATGATGGTTAGAATGTTGCAGAGATGATAATGATGATGATGATGATGATGATGATGAAGACGATGACGATGATTTATGACGACGACAACGACGATCATGGTAATGACGATTGTGGTGATGACGACGACGACGATGATGTTCGTAACAAGACTGATGATTATGACGATGACAACAATGACGAAGACGACGATGATGATGACGATGATGATGATGATGCTAATGCTGATGCTGATGACGACGACGACGTCAATGATGATGATGATGTCAATGATGACGATTATGATGATGATGATGATGATGAGGAGGAGGAGGAGGCGAAAATGGAGAAATATGGATGTATGAATAATTTATCTGTATGATATAATAATGTTGAAATATTTTTATATAATAACAATACAAATAAATTATAAATTGTAAAGTTCTAAAAAGAAATGGCAGATGCGAAAAACCTACATATATGTTTCGATTCATACCCCTAGGTGAAACGTACTTCTGAGCTTTTGGTCACATGCTCAGAATTGGTATCATTTTCAAGTATATGGGGCAGAAGTCTCGTCAGGGTTTTAAGAGGTTATTAAACAAAGGTGGACATATTTCTTGAAAGGATGCATACAAAATATTTTGTATGCATCCTTTCAAGAAATATGTTCACCTTTGTTCTGTAAGACGCGCGCGCACACACACACACACACACACACACACACAGATATGACAAAAGAAACAGCGTAAATATTTTGAGTTCCATTATTGATGTGAATATATTAAGGAAATGGTTGTATCTTTATGTTTGAAGTCTATGCGGTCATCTGACGAGAACTCTAGTGCCTAGAGTAGAAAAGAAAAAAATATACATAGATATACACACACACACATACATACATACAAGCATGATTACATTCCTGCATACACACATACATGTGTGTGTGAGAGAGTGTGTGTGCGCGTGTGAGTATGTGTATGTATACGTGTGTGTGCGTGTGTGTGTGTATGTTTGTGTATGAATGTATGTTTATATATACACACACAAATCAGCAGACGTGCAAAACAAGGGAGAAAAAAAATAGTACTCGAATACCAAATATAGAGTAAAATACTATCTTATTGAAGCCGAAAATCTTCAAAAATTGTTACTCAGAGTTTCACGTGGAGTAGCCCTTAGGAAAGAACAAAACTACTGTTGCTTATAGTATTGAAATCACTTGAAATCGCTCGCATCAAAACTATGCATTGATAATGAAAAAGTAAAAAAAATTCCTTAGCAGTAAGTACCATAATGTATTTTTTTTGCAATGTATTAATGCTTTCATGAAACAAGAAATACTTATTTTATTTGTTTATCTGAAATATTTCGTTAAAACTCCGCTTTTTGTGATTTAGATTACGCCTCTTTGGTTTTGCTAATACGGCTAAAAAGAAATGGCTCGTTATCTCAGGATGACTTATATTCTTATTTCTCTCTAAATGAATAAATAAATATTGTTTTTCTGATGATTAATCTTGGATTTGAATGTATAGCATGTATTTAATCTGCGTATGAATACAAATACGAAAAACGTGCTCTAAAAGACGCTTCCTTAAATCTTGGAAATTAATCTTAGTTCATTCTGTTTAAATATATAATTTTTTTCTCTATTTTCAATCCTTCTAGATTAATTCTGGAAATAGAAATTGGTTTAATTATTGTTCTTAGATCACTTTAGAGAAATAATTGCTTTTTATATTTTGTCTTTGCTTTTTTCCTTGTTATTTTTTGTTATGGCTTTGCCAAAGTAGGAAGAGCATTGACATTTATGTTTTTCGCAAAGACTCAACAATTGCTTAAAGCAGGGAGAAACTCACGGGTTTTATAAAGAAACCTTGAGTCGATGAACGTAATAAGCGAAAAGAAGCTGTTGACAGTCTGTAGTTAAGAAGTTCGCTTCAAAACTTCGTGATACTGAACTCATTTCTGTTGCGTTGTGCAATGGAATAGTGCTTTCTGCTATAGTTTCAGGTTGACTAATAGCTTTCGAGTGAAGCTTCACAGATGCAACTTGCGCGCTGACTCGTCGTTTATACGCGCGCGCATGTACCTTTCAGTGGTATTAGCCGTTGGTTAACCCTGACTTTCCTAGAAGTCTGAGCAACTAGAAAGTGCGGAGATCACGAAGAATGTCTAGTGGGAAGTGTTTCAATGAATATATGTTTTCGTGATCCCCAAAGACCCCAAATTCATTCCAGAACAGTTCTCAGCCATATATATGTAGGGAAGGAAAAGCGATAAACTTGACAGTGTAGAGCAGGTAGCCCAACTGTCACACCTATGGAATCAAAAACCTTTTGAGAGCCCTCTGTCTGAAGGAGCAGCAAAGGTAAAGGAGAGTGTTCAGCAACAGAATCCCTGAAAACAGGTTCCAGAAAATGTTGCTGCCCTCCAAACATTATTGATCGAAGTTCCGGAATGACCGGAGGTGGATAACCTACCTCAGTGCTAGAAGAAAACTAGCTGGATGTAGAACCCACTCCCTTGGCCATGAGCAGGATTGACAAAAAAGGGAAGATGAAAGGAGAGCTTTCTATGCTGCAATTACTAAAGTTTCTTCGTTTTCTAGAGCATCAGGAATCAAAGTTTCGGGAATGTCAAAGGAGGTCACTTCGTGCCTGATCTCGTAAACTAACTACGAGATATCCCATGTTTGTATCATGACCTACAACGCCATAACACCCTCTTATGGTCAGAAAGACACAACAGTAACTGAAAGATATTTCCAAACTGTCGGATGGTGCGTAAAAATCAAAAAGAATAAAATATAAGGTGATGTTTAACAGCAAGACAAGTAGAAATGTTGAGAAGGAGCTCTTTCTTCAGAATGACTACAACGAAGACAGCGTGTGAATGAAGAACCTTAAAAAAAAACAAAAAAACAATACAGCATGAACAAAATAAAGATATGCGGTGCTGCGAATACTATCAGGCTGAGTAAAAAGTAAGCAACGTTTTCAACATAAAATTCATCACAATATATTTCAACAATGCAGAAATTGTATCCCTCAAAATAAGTACCATTACAATCAACACATTTTCGCCAATGAATTACAAGTTTGTTTATTCCAGTAACATAAAAATCTGGAGTTCTGGAGCTGATGAACTCTTTGAACAAACTTTCAGCATCAGTTTGATTTTTGAACTCCTTCTCCCGCAGGAAACCGTTAAGGTGCTTGAAGAAGTAGTAGTCGGTAGGAGAAAAGTCCGGGGAATAAGCTGGGTGGGGAAGAACTTCGTAGCCAAGTTCCCTCAACTTCTGGAGCATCACTGGTGAAACATGTGGTCGAGCATTGTCATGAAGAATGATTGGCCCTCTTCTATTGAACAGTCTGGGACGGAGGAGTAACAGTTTTTCATTCATTTTGGCAATTTCATGGCAATATGTTTCTGCAGTAATGTTTCTTGTCTCATTCCGCATAGAAGATGTTAACGTGCCCCACTGGGCACATCCGGCTCCTGTTCGAACTGTGATTGAAGGGAACAGACGTCGATCATTCTAACCCAACTTAAATGGTTGCTTCTCTCCTGTTGTTTCGTAGCCAAACCCTTAAAGTTTTCCGTATGTGTTTTAAAATATTTTTTATGAGTTTTCCTTCATAATCAGTTATTTGTTATCTGTCTTTATGTTATTTAGACTAATTTTTAATGCATTCTTTGTATAACGTATACCTGATGCTTCCATCTCGTTTATCTACACAATTTATTTAAAGAAACCCACGCGTTTTGTAGCGTACTAGTTTTAAATATTCATATTTTGTACGCATGAATGAGTTATGGGAAATTGCTGTTAAAGATTGAATAAAAGAAATTATTATCATCATCTTCATCATCATCATCATCATCATCATCATCATCATCATCATCATCATCATCATCATCATCATCATCATCATCATCATCACTTTTCATTATATATTTATGGTAGGTGTCAAAGCAAAGTTATAAAATCTGCCAAATAACAGCGAATAGGAATAAAAAAAAGAAGAGATTTAGAGAAAAAGAATCATATAAGATACCCTAAAGAATATGAATAAAGTAATTTCTGTATACGAATATAGGTCTGAATATATAGGTAACTAACGAAACGCTATTTTTGAGAGGGGAAGCGACATTAAATATATTTTGCTACATCGACCAATTTGAGAAACTACTAAATCTGTCACCCTGTGATTTGCTCTCTTTCTTCTTCTTCTTCTTCTTCTTCTTCTTCTTCTTCTTCTTCTTCTTCTTCTTCTTCTTCTTCTTCTTCTTCTTCTTCTTCTTCTTCTTCTTCTATTGTCCCTTCCTTTTCTCTTTCTTGTATTCTACGACTGAGGTTTACCTATTTCCTTACAAAATGTAGAAATTCTTTAATACCTTTATAGGCGCAGGAGTGGCTGTGTGGTAAGTAGCTTGCTTACCAACCACATGGTTCCAGGTTCATTCCCACTGTGTGGCAGCTTAGGCAAGTGTCTTCTACTATAGCCTCGGGCCGACCAAAGCCTTGTGAGTGGATTTGGTAGACGGAAACTGAAAGAAGCCCGTCGTATATATGTATATGTATATGTACGTGTGTGTATATGTTTGTGTCTGTGTTTGTTCCCCCAACATCGCTTGAAAACCGATGCTGGTGTGCTTATGTCCCCGTAACTTAGCGGTTCGGCAAAAGAGACCGATATAATAAGTACTAGGCATCCAAAGAATAAGTCCGGGGGTCGATTAGCTCGACTAAAAGGGGGTACTCCAGCATGGCCGCAGTCAAATGACTGAAACAAGTAGTAAAAGAGCAAAAGAGTAAAAGAGTACCTACTAGAAAGTAGGAACGGATTGTAATTTTTTTTTCTAATCTCACCCTTATTAAATGGTACAGCCTTGTCCCAAAGCGAGAATCAATTCATACTTAGACATTAGAAATGTTCTATTCTCAAGAATACGCCATTTACGAACAGTCATTAATAGATATATTTAGTTACTGAAATTAGATTCATAGAAATGGCGCATTATATATTCCTTTTGTTCTCATTTGTCTGGCGAGCATTTTAATCATGCACTCGTCTGTTGAATGTGAAACACTCGTATTGTTGGAGATTTATGATTATCGTGTGGAGTTCACTCTTCTCTCGTTGTTCTATAATACTCTATAATAGCATTTATTATCATAATAATAATAATAATAATAATAATAATTATTATTATTATTATTATTATTATTATTATTATTATTATTTTTAGCAATGTCATTATTATCATAAATAATAATAGTGATAATATTAATAATAATAATAATAATAATAATAACGATAACAACAACGACAATAATAATAATAATAATAATAATAATAATAATAATAATAATAATAATAATAATAATAATAATAATAATAATAATAATAATAACGACAATAACAACAACAACAATAATAATGAAGAAAGTGACGTACATTTATGAGCTTCAATGCACCGCTAATTTGTGTGTGTGCACGTGCGCGCATTTGTGTGTGGGTATGTGTGAGTGTACATGTAAAATTACACATACACATGCGCATACAAAAGGAAATTGGAGATACATTAAACACCATAAATGCATGAAGGTATCGGCAGTTCAAGCATGCTGGAGACGGGTCGTCTTGGCCCTTCTCTGGATGTTGTTCCGGATATTTGTATGCATAGAAACAACGTTTTGGCCCTGAAGAAAAGGCCCATCCTTTGGGATGCAATCCTAGTAAATCAAGGATGCGCTCGCACGCACACACACACACACACACACACACACACACACACACACACACATACAGATACATTAATAAATCATATATCAAAACGCTAAACTGCTTTCTAAAAAAAAAACATCTACACTTATACATACTATATACGACAATATTGAAAAATAGTCTGTTTATAAATGTAATTATAAAGGGAAAAAAATCTTGTAGTATTCAAATCAACGGGCGGACCATCAAAAGCGTACTTCCGGAAAATATTTCGTAGACATTGCGGCAAATGTAGTGGAATTGATATAACCATACGTGATAGCAAACACATCTGTATATGGGGAAATAAAAAATACATTATTCGTATAAATTGTAATAACTTACATAAATCATTACTTTAATTGGGCAAAAAAGTACACAGAAGAGCAAAATATGAATACATAAGTATTTATACACACAGAGCAAAAACATAATAAATATTATAATTCAAAAATCATTTTGAAACATATGTAAATAAATATTAGCAAATGAAAATATTTATCAAAACAACATAATCAAATATAAAAATAAAATATTATACGCACGCACATCAAAATTGTAGCTTATGCATATACACGTCTGGCAAAAACAATGAAACAATATACACTGATATCTATGCAGATACCGACATACATGATGGCCGTCCACTCGTGACCGAGAAAGACTATTGCTGACCTTTAGAGAACATTGTGCGCTCTAAGACTAATATTTTGCATTTGTGACTCCGTTGATGGCTAATGAGCCCTGCTCTTGACAAGCATACACGACTGCAAACATTACAAACCAAGCTTTCCCCATTCACTACACTAGCAGTGCGCTTTCGAGCAGCACGCTTAAATTCTTCATGCAGTACCCCAGCATGGCCGCAAGTCTAATGATTGAAACAAGTGAAAGATAAACGATAAAAGACATGACAAAAGAAAAAAAAACAGCAGTCAAACGTTACTTGAAGGATCACTCAAAATCGTAGTGGAGAATATAAAATTTGCTTTTATAAAGAAAATATGGCCAATGACTTTGAAGTTTTGTTTCTCGCCGGTTTACCCAGACAGTTCGAGGAACCTGCTGTCCATAGCTAAACTTCAAAGTTACTGTCGAACTCTTTCTTGTCTATGTGCGTGAATAGGAATATAGTGATATTACACGTTATCTCTCATCTAAAAAGGAAGCATATAAACTGACGGTGTGTGTGTGTGTGTGTGTGTGTGTGTGTGTGTGTGTGTGTGTGTGTGTGTGTGTGTTGTGTGTGTGTGTGTGTGTGTGTGTGTAGAAAAGTGATAAAGAGTCAGAATGATAGAATGAAAGAGAGAAAGAAGAATGAATCATTAGTTCATGACCATCGTTCATTTACAACATCAGAAAGAAAACCATCTTTCTCTCGACTGAGAGAACAGTTTTACAGTTCAATAAAGCAGCAGTTAATTTGACCTTTAAATATGGGGCATTATGCTTCAATGAAACAATGGTGAGAGCCGTCTTCAAAGACGGTGTCACGGCTCATTGAATTTATCTGATTCGACATCCTTTCACAAGATGCCAGATCTGAAATGTTCCAAATCGGTGCCAATGTTAGAAATGTCATTTCGCTATCAAGGAGCGTCTGCAATGGAGATGTCAGAGAGAATTAGTTGCGAATTTACGTTAAAACATTTTACATTCGGACTTCATCGCTATCTCAGACTCTCTTTCTCGACTGTCCGATCATCGGTGACCTTGCCAAAGAATCAGAGAGATCTCCGTGGAGTAGGGGCAGTTTTTTTTTTTTTCTAGAAACAACTTGACCGCCATCTGTCCAAGGCCCCAGATTAACCTACATTACGGCACCCGATTGTCGCCGATTTATATACTGGCCGTATATAAAATTTCAAAGCGAGAAGTAATATCAAAACAGAATCAGGTCGGTTTTCTCTCAAAGTTTAAAGCTCATTTATTCGGGCTGACCACAAAGGATGTCCATCTGATAGTCGGTGATTACTGCCAATGTATGATGGTGAGGCGAGTTTTAATACCAGAAAAGAATCTGCCTGCCTCTGTGTATGTGTGTGTGTGTGTGTGTTCCTCTCTCTCTCTCTCTTCCCCAGAGGTTTTTGCCCTAAGTTGTGACCCACCAACGAGTATCACTTCTTATATCGTTCTTGTATTGAAGTCGGATGTATAGATGCGTGTTTGTGTGTGGGTGGGTGGGGAAGCTGCATGCTGATTTTTCGAATCAGAAAGACAATTGTCAGTGAGCTTTCATGTCTTGATAACCCGGTTTTTTTTTTAATCCATTCTTTGTTCGTGTTCAAACCAGGGAAGATTTCTATTTACTTTCTCTTTCATGTTACAGAACTTCACTTTCTCTAATTCTGACACATCTTTCCAATTTGTCTTAAGTGACTCATCATAAGTATATAAAGTAGTAGTAGTAGTAGTAGTAGTAGTAGTAGTAGTAGTAGTAGTAGTAGTAGTAGTAATCGTTGTTGTTGTTTCACCCGAATTACAGACTGACCCAGTAGACGAATAATCAAAGCCGTTTTCACCGCGATGATCCCCATTCGTTAGTCCGACATGGTGTATCCAGGACCAACATTATCAGATGTGTCAGTCCCTCATTTTTAAGACAGTAGAGAGTGATACCAATAGTAATTTGTATTCTGCACTTCAACACACGTGAACCAAAAAAGCAGCACAGAAGTGTTATTTGCAAAAGCGTGTTTAGCGGTTTTTGAGAAGGCAGAGTATGAATTCGAGGGAGTTTG
>NC_142938.1:15180138-15252638 GCF_046866305.1 Octopus bimaculoides
TAGACACACATTATGCGACCGCAGTCTAAATTACTGAAACAAATGAACTAAAGATACACACGTATGTGTGTGTGTTTGTGTGTATGTATATATATATATATATATATATATATATATATATATATATATATATATGTACGTATGTATGCATGTATGTTTGTATATGACTGCTACACTGCGTATTTACATTGCCATGAGTTCGACTATGTTTTCAATGGTTTCAATTTTCTCTCCCCTTCCTCTCCCCTCCCTCTCTTTCATTCTTCTTTCTCTTTCAACCACTACTTGCTTTCACTTACTGTCTCCCAATTTACCTTTCGTTCTTTTAGACACTTGCAGCACGTTTAAAACAGAAGCGAACGTTTGTTCAGATGACACCGCGATAAAAAGAAAGCATTTATTAAACCAGACATATGTCGAGAAGCTGTCAACGCTAACCTGTCTGCTTTATTGGATTAGTTTTCAAGCACTTTGAAGATCGTGTCTTCACCGTCAACATCTTAAATTTGCTACTGTTCATGCGCGCGCGCGTGTTTGTATATGTGTGCATGTATGCAAATATATATATATATATATATATATATATATATCCTTTACATGTTTTAATCATTAGATTTCAGCCATGATGGGTACCATCAATGCCATGTATGTATAGTATATATTACTTACATATTTGTCTCTGATTGCGATTACTTATGCACCTAAAACAATTAATAAAACACACACACGCACGTACACACACACACGCTCTTACACACACACATACACACACACACACACACACACGCACGCACACACACACACACACACACACACACACACACACGCTGAGGATATTTTAAACAATATTTATCTCTCACTGGATGAGATTCTTTTTTTCTTTTTTGTTTACCCCACCAATAACTGAACAGTGAATAATATATACAGGGTGCAATGGGGGAAATCGTCGCCATTTTCTATTTTTAATTTCACGCATGCACATTGTTTTAGATTTTGTTGATTACACAGTATAGTAGGATCTGTTGGGCACCGCCTGCGAGAAAAACAGCACTATGACACATTTCACTCTGCTAGAAATTTGGAAACGACATGCTGTACTGCTTGGCATTCGCACCAATACGAACATTTCAAAGCTCCAATACGAACATTTCAGTGTGTTTGGATATCAGTCTGAGGACATGTACCGAGAGTGATGAAAATCAAACATCTAGTCAACATCATGGTGTTTGGATTGATCACTAGTGATGACGACGTTATAGCTCAATTATCTTAATCACACAGCTATATCTGCATTTATATAATATTATTTTCTAATGTTTCATATCACAATTTGTAAAGTATAGCAGCGTTGGTTAACAGGTTGCTAACA
This sequence comes from Octopus bimaculoides, assembly GCF_046866305.1. Taxonomy (NCBI): domain Eukaryota; kingdom Metazoa; phylum Mollusca; class Cephalopoda; order Octopoda; family Octopodidae; genus Octopus; species Octopus bimaculoides. The sequence continues at coordinate 15,181,508 of NC_142938.1, forward strand.
CTAACCAACGTTGGTTACATGTTACTAATGAGTCAGTCATTAATCCAATGAATTTTCAGCAGAAAAAGTGAAAAAGGTGTGTCTTAGTAACAGGCACAGAAGATATGGTCGGAAACACCGTTTATTATTTTTCTCAATGATATTACCACGTTTCATCAATGTATCTCCCGGAAAGGTACGCGTGCCTATGTGCGTATGCAAGTACATTGTACATACATACACACACAAATACACATGCACATACATGCCTACGTCTCCCACCTCTATCTCTCCATACACACGAGTGTTTAACGTTCTGCTTATATTGAGCACGTGTGTGGGAATAAGAGAATATGTTTGTATATGTGTATGTTGTGTATGTTTGTTATGATCTTGCATCTAATGAATGTGGTGTTATGAAAACATCATAGTCTGTGTACGTATCATTTTGTGGAACATAAGTCGATTATTTAATTCGGGGTTGAGTTGACCCGAGATGAAAGATGAGTTGCTATTCCTGTCGGAACTATTACTTTGGAGTTCTCAATGTAAGAGAAGACCGAAAATGGAGAAGTGCCGACATATAGGTCAATTGAATGGAACTAGTGAGCGTCAGGTATCAAATGCCAACTCTGAGGTCTACTACATATGAGTCTGATCAAAGATTAATCACAAGGTTTATCGAACATTTTCTGAACATCCACCTTAGTAACATTGGATTTCTATCATCCGCCCAACAATCTTCATATAAAGTGAGTCGAATGACCCAAATGAGAACGATCTGTAGAAAAGATTTTGACATTCTATACAAAAAAAAACAACAACTCATAAAATAGAACGCAGAGTGCATTGCACTCAGCATAAAACTCTACACCGATAACTATCGACAATATTATATACCACCTTTTTAATAACAGTGAGCATACTGTGCGAATGACATGCGCTGAGAACTTCTTTTAGGTGCAGTGTCATAAATCTACAGTTAGTTGTCATCAAGATGTGATCTGCTATAAGCTGCGAACTATTTCCGTTTCTTACTTCCAAGATTGCCTGTTATGTACTGTTATTCAAAGAAATGTTTGTAGAAACAATCTCCTGTTCGCCCTTTATATCTATCTATCTATCTATCTATCTATCTATCTATCTATCTATCTATCTATCTATCTATCTATCTATCTATATTTATATATATATATATATATATATATATATATATATATATATATATATATATATATATATATATATATATATATATATATATATATATCCTTTCTTATTTCTCTGTTTCGTGATCTTTTTCTGACACTTAGTTCTTGTAAATAATATTAACAAAATATAGTATTGTGGATAGATGAAATAAATAAATAGAACTTCTTTAAATCACATGTCAGAAAAAGACTCAAAAGGATAGACAGGTAGATAGATAGATAGATTAGATAGATAGATAGATAGATAGATAGAGAGAGAGAGAGAGAGAGAGAGAGAGAGAGAGAGAGAGAGAGAGAGAGAGACTCAGAGAAAGGCAAACAGGATGACAGACGTAGAAAAAATGAGAGGGAAGAAAGAAGAGGAAAGAGAAGGAATGAGTGACGGAGATAGAGAGAAACTTAGAAATAGTTACTTTGCTTCTCCAAACTGAGCATATATCTTTTATAATTTACTGACTTCAGGCATTTAACGGTGGCCACGCTGGGGCACTGCCTTGAAAAGTTTTGGGGAACAAGCCGACCCCGTTACTTATATAAATACCTAGCTAACGTTCCCCGAAAATACGACTGGGGAGAAATAATGGAGCGAATGTATGTTTTCATCGGACTTTGGATTTTTAGATTCATTCCTTAATTGTAACTGCACTTATTTAAAAACCACTTTTTCAATCCTCAGCTTACAGTGAAATGTAATGTGTATATTTACAAACATGTTAGTATGTATATATATATACATACTAAGAGAAGAAGAGCGAGAAAGAAAGAAATGATTTCAAAACCAATGACTGAATCTAGAAAGTTAAATAATTAAACTTCAACAGGCTGACCACATCGCTACAATACAATTGAAAAGAAGCCCCTTTTTCTCTGTGTTCCTTCCCCTTTCATTTTTCTTTTCTCTTTTCTTTCTCTTTTTTTTCTTGTCCTTGTTCGTCTTTCTCTCTTTCTCCCTTTCTTCAAAACAAAAAAACAAAAAAAAAATTGACATCTTGAAATGTTATTTAGCATCAATCACCTGTTAATCACAGGCCATCTCCAAATACATCCTCTCTTTCTTCTGCTTTCTTTTCTCTTTTCTCTGTCTTCCCCTCTTTTCCTCTCTCTTCCTCTCTCTTCCCCTCTCCTCCCTTCCTTCTTTTCTCTTTCTCCTTTTATAAACAAGTCAAAACAATATCCTCTGTTCGAGTTCTACAAAAGGCTAAAACATTTTCTGTAAAACTTACGTGAAGAATCGCCATGAACGGACGAAAGCGCTAATAAACAATTATCTAAAATTCTAACTGCTTGATCGCTAAATCCACAAGTTTTTATTTTTTATTCTCTCTCAGTTTATTTTCTCTTATTCCTTTCTATTGAAGAGCATAGGCTCGAAACGTAAAAGACTTTCTCACTTTCCCCAGCGTCAAACTATTACACCTGCTTGTTGTTTATACACCTGTCTCCGTCTTTTGATTTTCTGTAAATTTCGTCCTGTTCTTCTTTATACTTTCACCCTCCGCAAAAATTTCCAAATTTTAATTAATTTGCTTGCGGGAAGGACTGCTCCAACGAAGTCGCGGATTGTCCTTGCTTTCGAAACGCGGAGTAGATGGAGCAGGAACAACTGAAGAAGGGTAATATTCTTTATGTTGCATGTCTCGTTTCTCTGTTTGTTTTTTTTCGTTGTTCGAAAAAAAGTTCGTTTTCTGTCTTCGTCTTTATGTTTTCTTTTCTCATTGTGTTTAACGTTTTTTGTGATCTCCTGTACCCATATATATATATATATATATATATATATATATATATATATATATATATATATATATACGATGGATTGCCCACACAGTTTACGTCAACTAAAAATCACTTACAAGGCATTGGTCGGCCTGGGGCTATAAAAGAAGATACTTGCCCAGGGTGCCACGCAGCTGGACTGAACCCGAAATCACGTGGTTACAAAACGATTTCCTTAACCACCCAACCATTGATGACTGCACCTGTATGTATATCTATCTACAGTTTTGTCTCCCTTTGGCCATGGAACGTTTGTATGTATGTGCGTTTATGTTTCTGTGTGTGTGTGTGTGTGTGTGTGTGTGTGTGTGTGTGTGTGTGTGTGTGTGTGTGTGTGTGTGTGTGTGTGCGTATTTGTACATTTGAAAATGGCGCTTAGTTCTTATTCGCTCAAAACATCTGAAACGATGAATACTGATTTCTTTCAGACTAGGCACAAATAAAATTTAACGCATGGTATTATTAATTCAATAAAACTTACACGTCCGTCTGACATTTGATGATCATTGAATCTCTGGGGTCAGCAAGAGGTCAGTAAGTAGAGAAAGGAAAAGAGAGAGAGAGAGAGAGGAAGAAACAGTGAGAGTGAAAGAGGGAGACAGAGTGGGAGGGAAAGAGGAGGGCAAGCAGCAAAGGACAGAATGACATTTAAAAGGGAGCCGTCATCAAAGGCAAGAGGCATTCGTGGCGTTTATTGATAAAAAAGGAACTGTGAAGTAAGCTGTACAAAACTACTACTACTACTACTACTACTACTACTACTACAACAACATTAACAACAAAAACAAGAACAATAATAATAACAATGATGGCGATCTCATTTATTGGCCGCAAGGGCCGAGTACACTGAGAACATATCAAAGGACGAAATACATCGCTGTAAACGGTGGGGTTTATATTGATCAAAAAGAGACGTCACAACAAAAATGACAACAACAAAAACAGCAGCAGCAGCAGAAGAAGCAGCAGCAGCAGCAACAACAACAACAACAACAATGATAATAATAATAATAATTAATTCGTTTTATTGGCCACAAGGGCTAATATCAATTAAAACATATAAGGACAAAGACAGGACGAAGGTTACAAAAGGTTTTGTCCGAAAAGGTAGGAAAGTTCGTCTAAATAATAATAATAATAATAATGATAATAATAATAATTCTTTCGATATCTAATTGAAAAGCGGCAACCAGCCTGATCTAAAGTCGTTGGTGTCGAAATCGTTGCTCTTTTTTTGTTTTGTTGCTTTTTTTTTGCTCTTGTCTTTGTTTAGGCCTAGGTCGGCGTTGGTCAAGCAAACATATGATCGAAAGGCATTTTTATCATGACCTTCCAGCCTGTCATTTTGTTTTACATATACAGAGTATCTAGTCGCGTAGACTGGTGGTTAGCGTGTCGGACTCATGATCATAATGTCACGGGCTCGAATCCTGAACAAAACATTTCATTTCCCATTACTTTAGTTAATCAGCCAAAAATAAATAACAATTGAGTTGTTGGTTCAGCTCTCTCGCTACCCCCTTCTCTCTGTCTGTCTGTCTCTCTCTCTCTCTCTCTCTCTCTCTCTCTGTCTCTCTCTCTGTCTCTCTCTCTCTCTCTCTCTCTCTCTCTCCCTCTCTCCCTCTCTCTCTCTCTCTCCACCTAGCCGTTGTATCTTCTCAGTTTTGCAAGCTCAAATGTAGGAAGGCCCGAGACAGTATTTACGTCTGCTCGAGTTTCCATGGACCCCACAAAGCAGCTAGCAAAAGCATGCATGTGTATGTATGTACATGCGCGCGTACGCGAACTCTATGAGCATGGGTTTACCTTCTTCGAGTATTTTTACTTTCTCCCTATTCGAGTAATTTCCCTTTATATAACGGTCATTCTCATAGCTCTTTTGTTTGTCTTAACAACGGTCATCTTCATAGTAATTTCCCGGTTATTTAACGGTCATTGTCATAGCATTTTTGTTTGTCTTAATAACTGACCAATTTCACTTGAGAAATAGAGCGCCGCGTCTCGGCCGGCGTCCGGTGCGCTCTCGGCGGCCCTGGAAAATCCGGGTACGTAATGCCAGTGGCATAAGCAATCTAACTAATCCAAAGCAATGTTGTCATGAACATCGCTGCCGAAAGAATTAATGATGTCAAGTAAAAGAGGACTATCAATGGTTTGTCGACACTGCATACGGCAGATTGCTGCAACAATCGTATTTTACAAAAAAAAAAAAAAAAATCAAATTTACAAATATTGTAGGCATTCAAGGCTACTCTTCCATCACATAATGATGGACGGTGTTTTATGAGTAGCAACACTTTCATATATACACGCACAATCTTGGTAACTGATGCCATGGCACACACGTACATACACACACACACACACACACACACACACATACACAAATTCGAATGTGCGCGCGCAGACGCACACTCACTGACACAGCAATAACTTACCTTCAGCATATGGCAGAAGCTTCCGGCGATTGCATTCAGAATCATCTTAGCTTACTAATTAGAAAACTTTCAAGAGAAACGCACACAAAAAATCTCTCTAGAAAAAATTGCGGTAAAGCAGTAAACCGTTAAGTTCAAAGAACCAATCAGAAAATTGCTAGTGAATGCATGTAATTAGCAAAGTCACACACACACACACACACATATTGCATTTTTATATCTATACACACATATATATATATGTATATATGTATGTATATATGAATGAATTTTATGCATAGAAAAATGTGTGCATATATATATGTAGTGGGGATGCATGTAGCTGTTTATGTGCATTATGGAGATATAAGAGATTGTTTTCTTTTAGGGATATATTGAAAACAGGACATCACCACTCCGGTTTCAATTATTTTTCTTTCTCATATTTTATTTATTTAAACTTTGCCTGAAACAATGAAAACCTCATAAGAAAATATGAAAGAAAAGACTACACAAAATAGCACTCATACACAGACACACAAACACACAAGCACACGCGCATATAAACGTACACTCACACACACACAGAGCGATATATATATATATATATATACACATATACATATATGCCATAAGGACGCACGCATATGTCTACCTGCTAGAAATGAGAGCTAAAACCCCCGTTTAAACCATCCTTTCATCCTTTCGGGGTCAATAAATTAAGTACCAGTTGCCCACTGGGGTCGATGTAATCGATTTAATCTCTCCCTCCAAATTTCAGGCTTTGTGCCTATAGAAAAAAGGATTATCTTTATTATTGTTGTTAGTGATGAGCTAGCAGAAGCGTTATAACGTCGTTGAAGATTCCTTGCATCTGTTCTGGCTCTTTACGTTTCGAGTTCAAATACGACCGAGGGCAATTTTTCTTTCCATCCCTCAGTGGTCGCAAAAGATGAAGTATCAATCAAGAACTGGAGTTCATATAATGTAAGTAACTAAAAATAATTGCTGTTATTATTATTATCATCATCATCATCATCGTCGTCGTCATCGTCATCGTCGTCGTCATCGCCATCGTCATCATCATTGTCATCGTCATATTAGAGTGATATACACATTAGGCTCGTTTCTTTCCATATATGATCGGACAGAAAACCACATTGCTTATAGATCGCCCTCTATATAGCAGTGAGAAAAAGAAGTATACCAATCTGTTACTACATGTCAATTCAATCAGCTACAACCGACCCTTTACTATAAATTAATTATTCATGGGAAAACTGCGGCCGGCGGGACTTCCTAAATGACACGCCTAACAGAAATGACCATTGAATTTGTTAGTAGCGTGACCTGCCAGATGAAGAGTCCTGTCTTATGCTGTCCGCTTTTCGAAAAAGTTAGCCTATGTCTGCTATAAGCCTTTGCATTAGTAAAATCGTTTGAACACCAGACTCAGTTTCTTGTGTTATTTAGTTACCTCGCTTTAATTACTGTGATCTACTTTCCTTTTGATCTTTTAAGAGTCGTTAAAATAAGCAGCAGTTAAGTACTGAAGTGGATTTAATTGATTTGTGGTCTTGAGCGACATTGAGGAATCCGGAATCATAGATTATTGGTGTGGAACTAATTTATATCCGTTTCTTTGAAGTTTTCCATCGAAATTTCAACTCATGACTGAGATTTTGCTTTAGCTTCATTTTCCTAACTGTCAGAACAAAGTCCAGTGGTATACCGGAAACCAGCCATATGTTTCTTCAAACACATCCGGAAAATAATTGATTCTTTTCTTGACATTTCTGTGAAGTGAAAGTGACTTCTAACTTAATCTTTCTTGAATAAAATTTTAACTTTTTCTAAAGAAAATATTTGTGTATTCTATATTTTCCATTTTTTTTGCACATTTCTAATAAGTTTTGAGTTTTTAAATAATTCTTTATTTTTCTATTAATATTTTCTTTCCATTCTTTACTTTTTGTCAAACTGAAATCTATCTTTTATTTTTTTTAGTTACGTAGTCTAGCGTTAGGATTTCTGGTTTGCCCAGACCCATACACCCAAGCGCCTAGGGCTCAATTTCCAGGATAGGAACTCATTCGTAAGTGCATGTATGGTTGTATGGTTAAGAAACCCGCTTTGCAACCACATGGTTTCGAATTCAACATCACTACGCGTCACCACGGGCGAGTGTCTACTATAGCCCTGGGCCAACCAATGCACTGTGAAAGAATCTGATTGACGGAAACTGTGTAGAAGCCCGTAGCATATGTGCATGTGTGTGTGTGTGTGTGTGTCTTTGTGCCTGTATATATATATATATATATATATATATATACACACACACACATTATTTACATTTGACGGATATTTGTCGTCATCTTGTTTGTTGTTAACACAACGTTTCGGCTGATATACCCTCCAGCCTTCATCAGGTGTCTTGGGGAAATTTCGAACCTGGGTTCTCATTCTTAAGGTATTTTTCGATGTTATTATTATTATTATCATCATCATCATTATTATTATTATTATTATTATTATTATTATTATTATTATTATTATTATTATTATTATTATTATTTAGGTCACTGCCTGGAATCGAACTCAGAATCTTGGGATTAGTAACCCGCGTTCTTAACCACTACACCATATGTCCGGGTATATCACCCGAAACGTTGTGTTAACAACAAACAAGATGAGGACAAACATCTGTCAAATGTAAATAATGTACATAATTCCTCATGTCTCAATTCTGCATTTTTAGATTCTTTTTAGATTCATTGATCCAGAAATAGCTTTGACTGAAGTGGCATAATAGGGTTGAGACAATGGTGTCTCAAAGTCCCCTTACACATCATGAAAATCTCTATACACATCATCTGAAAGAGGACGGTTTTTCGAAGGTAAAATACAACAACGGTTTTTCGAATGTAAAATACAACAAGGATTAACACATTCACGTTCGAATCTGCCAGAACGTATTAAGAATGAATATGTACATTGTCGTTTTCATTTTCGCTGTTCTACATACACATGATAAGTAATTATCTATTTAGCAGATATCAACACACATCAGCAAATAATATGTTTGGTGAATTCTATAAACAAGGGGAACCACTCTTGTTTAGTTTCATTGACCCAGTTGCGAGGAGTAGCTTTGACTGAATAGACACAATCAGGACGAAAGCAGTGGTGTCTCAAAGTCCTCTTACGTCAATGAATCGAGTGTGTTGGCAAAACACATCGACTAAAAGGAGGTGTTCTCTGAAGGTGAAATATAACAGCGGTTAGCATATTTACGTTCAAATCTTCTGTAACGTATTAAGAATGAATGTGCACATCATTGTACCTTAATTTAATTTTTAAGTTTATATTTTGCATCGTGTCTTTATTTTCCCATCAAATGTTTATTTTTTTCACCAGGTCTGTTTATTTCTAACAGTACTGTATATTTGATAAATTCTCCATCTCTAAATCAGTATTCTTTTTTGCTATAGCTCCTGTACTTCTCCATTAATTTCTCTATTGTTCTTATAATTCAGTAACTTTTCATAAATCTCTGTTTTTTTCATCAAGCTTGTTTTCCACCAATTCCGCCAAATCTGTACATTTCCCTGAATATTGTTTTGTTTTTTTTTATCAATTCTGCTTTTTTAATATTTTTAAACAATTAAACATTTCTTATTTTTGACACTTCTATATTTTTCTAAACAATTCTATTTTTTTTTTTTTTTTGCACGAATTCTTTAATTTACGTCAATCAGTTTTTTTCAGTTATTTTGTATTTTTCCATCACTTTTGTGTTTGCCAAACAATTCTCATATTTTCACTCAATACTATATTATTCCATTAATTTTGCATCCTCTGTCAATAATGAATGTTATCACCAATTCTATATTCCTCATCTATTCTGTAGTCGTTCTAGCAAAACAGTGATTTTGAAAGAATTCCATATTTAATCTATGAGTCAATAGTTTTAAAACAATTGTGTATTTTTCACCAAAAATGCAGTTTTGCTTTAAAAATAATAATTAACAGAAAATTTCAAAATGCTTACTAAATATAGAATTGAAGTTAAAATACATAATTGGTAAAAAAAAAATGTTGATAGGGTATACAGGATTGTAAGCAATATATAGATGTAATGGAAAATACAAGACTTTGTTTAAGAAAACGTAATTCCTGAAAAATACATATTATCTATTTCTTCAGTGAAAGGTCTTCCTACGCCCGAGTGGACACAAAAGTGTTTAAAAGGTGTGTAAAGTGTTTACTTTACACACCTTTATCTCATTCAACGTTGCTTCATTCAGTTCTTATTAATTAATTAATTGATTGATTCGTTTCAGATTGATCAATTTTTACGTACATAAACAAATATACTACTTGTTTTTATTTATATGAAAGACTGTTCTCAGAGGGCTATAAATGAGTGATTCAGTGTTCATAGCTGATGAAGCGTAATGATGCCGAAATGTATGCATCCTACGGTCCGATGACACAATTCATAGCCCAATCTGCGTAAACACATTACGCAGATATTATCTAGGGGAAGATTTTCTCCCGAGACTACATATACTGAGAAAGGTCTTCCCTCGTCCGAGTGTACACAAACCTGTTAAACATGACTGTATCCACCTATATGCACAAAATTGATGTACAATACAAAATTGATTGAAAAACACAAAATTTGATGGAATTATAGAGGTTTGGGAATATATATATATATAATTATTGGAAAAATTGTCAATTGGTATAAAGACAGAGAATTATTTTTTAAAACTAAAATAAATGTAGGGGGCTGTTGAAAGAACACAAAATTGTGTTGAAAATTCACATTCAACGAAAGACTAGAATATTGACAACACTTAATTGAAAGTAAAATCGAAAGTGATAGGAAAATGAGGATTTTATTTTTAAGGAGTGCTAGAAATATTCATTGTTGATGAAAACACAGAAATCATTCAACAATTGTAGAAAAACTAACAGAATAGAAAGAAAATAAATTACTGTTTTGCACAATACAAAACTGTTTGAAATATAGAGAATTAATAGAATCCTAAAGAATTGATGGAGTAATTGGTGTAAAATGTAAATTCGATGAAGAAATTCAAAATGGGTGAAAAAATACAAAATTGATTTAACATAAAGAAATGACGGAAAATAATGATTTCTGTATTTCTTTTCATAAGAAAAGAAATACAGAAATCATAAAAAAACACGATATTGCTATAGAAAGGAGAGAAGTGTCAAAAAACAGAAATTTAAAGGAAAATAAGGGATCGTTTGACAAATAGATAAACAGTGAGAAAATACTGCCAATAAGGAAAATTTGGAATTTATAGACAAAAGTACCGAGTCCGCAATAAAATAGAATATTGACTAAAAATATAGATTTTATTTGAAATGAGAAAGAAATAAAGATTTGCATAAAAACACACAAAAACGATGGTAAGTTATAGAATTGTGAAAGTAAGTATTTGAAGGAAATTACAGATGTTGTATAAAGATACGTATTGATGTCAATTTCGAATTTTTGTATTTTGTGTAAAAATTATAAACGATAGAAAGTATTAATTTTCATTTAGATATTGCATAATTGAAGGCAAATACAGAATCATGGTAACACAGAACATTGACGTCATAGAAAAATGTGGAATTGATTAAAAAAAATAATAATAATGCAAGAATATGTATCATAATGGAAAATACAGAATTTTAATAAAAATACAGAACTGACGAAAAAATTGGATAGAGTGAAAATTAGAATTCCTTTTTCTTAAGAATAGTGATACGACATGAACATATAATGTTTAGGTTAACTGCCACGCACAAACGAGTATAGCATAATTGCATGTAGTACTCTTTCGTTAAAGGTTTTGTAATCAAAAGTAGAAATAGACCACTCCCTCGGTCCGTCCACCCCTTTACTGGTAGAATATCGAGTAAGTGACAGCTGACTGGAAAGATACATCAGTATACAACTGGTACTCATTGTCATTTGAGTGGAATGGCGGAATGTGAAATGATGTGCTTTGCTCAAGGACACTACATGCTGCCCAGATCAGGAATCGAACCCGCAATTTTATGGTCGTGAGCTCGATACTATAATCACTAGAGAACTGAAAGGTAATAAATTAGTCGAGAATAATGCATTGTTGTAAAGATGTAAATTGATGCAAAATACAATATACATCGTCATACTGTGTTGTATACATATATATATATATATATATATATATATATAATTTTGGCACAACGCTAACAATTTTGGGGTAAGAGATAAGTCGATTAAATCAACACCAGGGCTCAACTGGTACTTATTTTATCGATCCTAAAAGGATAACAGATAAAGTCGACTTCGGCAGAATTTGAACTCAGAACGTATAGGTGGAATAAATACCGCTAATCATTTCCTTCGGCGTGTCAGCGATTATGCCAGCTCGCCGTCTTGTTCTTCGTTGCAATATTGAGCTGTTTTTATAGATAACCTAACATAAAAAACATAGAGATGGGAGAGAAAAATGAGGTGTTGTATCATATATTTATTATATTATTGATGAGAAATGTAAGAATTAATGTAAAATCGTAAAAATCATTGAAATAAAAAAAGAATGAATGAAAATTAAAGTAATGTTTAGAAAATAAAGAATTGTTTGAAGATATATAAAACTGAGATGAAATAGAGAATGGAATGAACGCTGCCATGTTAGAAAAGTGCAAAACTGAAGAAAAGAAAATAATTTACACAAAAAATTCAGATTTGACGGGAAAAAACAGAAATCGTAGAACATTCTAGAATTAATGTAAAACCAGGATATTGATGCAAAACACAGAATTGGTAGGTTATTAAGGTAACAAATATTGGGTTGTCAGAAAAATTCATTTCATTTTTTCTACTTAGCATTCCATCGTTATGCCTGAAAGGAGGTAAAATTTATTCAAATTTCAAAAACCATAAACAAAAGTTATAGAGGAAGAACAGAGCTACATAAAACTATAAAACGCTGCGATAAAAATATTTTTCGTGTTAATTCGAGTAACAGTGTAAAGGATTAAAATAAATGGGGGAAAATGCACGAATTTATTTGAAAAAACCCAATAGAATTATGGTGAAAAATAAAGAACTGTTGAAAACTACAGATATTATAGAATACTGTATTGATGGAGTATCTATCATTAATGGGGGAAAACAGAAATGAAGGATGAACAAAGATTATATAAAATGAATACAGTCTTTATGAAAAATACGAAATTCGGATAATTGTTACAGTGTGTTGACTATGTTTTATTACAAATTGTTCATTTTGGGAGTTTTTCTGGTAACTGCGTCATCTGGAGGACCTTTTAAAGTATTTCGTCCACCTGTAGGAGGGAGTGATTGATGTCGGTTGTTGAAAAGTATGTGAACATGCTTTTGTATTGCGTCTGGTGTGGTAGTGTGATTTGATGATATTAAACAAAATTAAATGTTGATTGAAATTTAAAGAATTACTTAGAAGATACAGATTTGTTTGAAAATTATAGATGATTGAAATATATATGCATTTGATAAGTAAAAATTAATAAATAAATAGAATAAATAAGAATAAAGAATAACAAAAATACTAATAGAATAAATAAAGGGTGCAATAGGTGGAAAAATACGGAAGATTTTGCAAAATCCAGAATTGTTTAAGGATGTTTAGTTATAATATATATACATGTAACGATACTAACAGTAATATGGGTAGTATTAAAGTTATTAAAAAACATCTGGAGCCGTATATGTTAAAAAAGACAGAACCTCGTTCAGAACGCTGGTGTATTGCTAGACACTGTGTCGACCTGGTTTGGTCTCATCAATGACGAATATCCTGGACGTTCTGAACTAAACCGAAAATGTTTGTTCTAATAAAAAAAATCGGCAAATAAAACAGTAACTGATTTGTACGAAAGCTGGTCAGGTTAGAATTGAATTAATATATGCACCTGAAGCCGCCACTGGAGATTAAAATATGAGTGCACGAGTATCTATAACATACATAATGTGTATACAAATGCGCAACGTTACTAGCTCTAATGTTCAGTCCCAGAGACATGTATGCTAAAAAGCTAGATCTTCAGAATACCAGTTGATCGCCAGACACGGTATTTGCCTTCATTTGATCTCCCCATTAACAATTAATGCTAGTTCCGATATAGAAATCAGTAAACAAAACGTTTACTGGTTTGTGCGAAAGTTAACCCAGGCTAAAAGGAAATCAATATATGCACTTGAAACAGCCTAAGATTAAAATACCAGGCTTAGCTCAGAACTTCTGAGGTCGAAACACCGGATTTGGCGATATACCGGTGTTCATTAGGTCGAAACACTGGATCTGGCGACATACCGGTGTTCTGTTTGAAGCCCTTCCTATTCAACACACAAATCTCTTTGAGATGTTTCTTTGCGATAAATTATACTGTATAACAAATGTTTATATTTTATTTGTCTTTGGTCAGTAAGTGTTATTTCCTATTTGCTTCTATCTGAAAACCAAAAGAAATGACTTCAAACTTCGCTTTCGTGACCTGGACATCAATGTTTTGAAACTGAGCTATTTTCTGTTTCATTTCAGACAGATTCAGCGCTGAGTTGCTGAAGCAGAAATATCGTTATAGCAAATATTCTGTTCAATACTACAGACTTGCTTGTCAATAGCTTGATGTTAACCATTTGAGCATGCCCCTTATTGACCGACAATTTGTGTATCTCTGATCCTTAGCAGGAGTAGTGGGGAAGCATGAAAGCCATGTGTTGAGAAGGATGCCTTGGGGTTTGAATAAATATAACAAAAGCAAAGGTTGAAGGAAATATTAGCCATTTTTATACTTTCTATGGATAAGCAAAAAGGAAATAACAGTTGCTACCTAAGAACAAAAATCGTGTTGCACAGTGTTATCACGAGTGCCGCAGGAGTGGCTGTGTGGAAGCGCAGGAGTGACTGTGTGGTAAGTAGCTTGCTTACCAGCCACATGGTTCCAGGTTCAGTCCCACTGCGTGGCACCTTGGGCAAGTGTCTTCTACTATAGCCTCGGACCGACCAAAGCCTTGTGAGTGGATTTTGTAGACGGAAACTGAAAGAATCCCGTCGTATATATGTGTATATGTATATATATATATGTGTGTGTGTTAGTGTGTCTGTGTTTGTCCCCCCACCATCGCTTGATAACCGATGGTGGTGTGTTTACGTCCCCGTAACTTAGCGGTTCGGCAAAAAGAGACCGATAGAATAAGTACTAGGCTTCCAAAGAATAAGTCCTGGGGGGTCGATTTACTCGACTAAAGGCGGTGCTCCAGCATGGCCGCAGTCAAAAGACTGAAACAAGTAAAAGAGTAAAGAGTATATTGCAAATGGTATATACACTGGTAGTTTAATATAAGGTTGCTTCAAGCACGTGTATTGGTTTACAGAAATTGTTTATAGTATACAGAATTATTTTTAAAAAATAAAGGATTATTGGAGCAATGAAATAATTCTTTAAAAGATATATAGAATTGCTGGGAAATATGAATCGAATTTAAAATACAGAAATGATATAATACTACAGATCTGATAGGTGAGTGGTGTGGAATTGATTTAAAAGAGAAAAACATGGAAAAAATATTGATATGGTTTTTTTTAAAAAAGTAGAGTATTGATGCAAAAACATAGAATTATGGGAAAATTACAGAAATTGAGGACAAATAAAAACCTTTTTGAAAATACAGAAATGATGGGAAAATAACAGATTTGAATAGAACACAGACACACAAAGGATTGCTTGAAAATATATAGAAACGAAAGCAAATCAGAGAATTAAAGAGAAAATAGTCAGTCAAGAGAAATTACAGATTTGATGTAAAAATATAAATCTATGTAAATCTCAAATTTCAGTAGTGAAAACAAAAATGCCGAAAATGGTGGAAACAGCACTGATAAGATATACAGAACGAAAGGGGGAAAGTACACCGTTGATGTATACTACAGAGACACTGATAAAACATACGAATTTGAATGTATTTATATATGCATGAATATATCTTTCTTTCTATCGTTTATCTCTTATTTGTTTCAGGCATTAGACTGCGGCCATACTGGGGAACTGCCTTGAAGAATTTTAGTCGAACGAATCGATCTCAGTGTTTATCTTTCTTTTTTTTTTAAGCCTGGTACGTATTCCACCGGATCTCTTTTGCTGAATCGCTAAGTTACGGGGACGTAAACACACCAGCACTCGTTGTCAAGCGGTAGCGGTGGGACAAACACAAACACATATACATACGCACATACATACATACATACATACATACACAAACACACACACACATACACATATACAAGCAGACATACATACATTCATACATACATACATACATACATACATACATACATACATACTACATGCATACATACATACATACATACATACATACATACATACATACATACATACATACATACGGGATATGTAACGAACTGCCTCAACAAAAACCTGGGAAAATTTGGGTTCTCAAAACCTGAAAGAAAAAGGCTGATTAGAAGACTACAGATTCAAGCCATCAATGGAACTGTAAAGATATGTAAAACTTTCCAAAAATTTAGCACATAAATACATATGCATGCATCTAGACATAAAAACGCATCCATAAAACAAACATACAAATCTGCGCATACACTAACACCAAATACTGCACACACACACACATATGCACAAATACCTAGATGATGTTGATAAAAGTTCCAATGAAGGAGCTTTGAATCTATGTTAGAGTCCGGCTCTTTCTCTATGGACAAGAAATACAGAAATGAAACTGATTGATAACATACATACGACGGGTTTCTTTCTGTTTCCGTCTAAGAATTCTACTCACAAGGCTTTGGTCGGTCTGAGGCAATACTGAAACACTGCTCCCCAGTGGGACTGAACTCAGGACCTTGTGGCTGGAAAGCAAACTTTTAACCGCACAGCTACGCTTGTAACTATATATCCGTACATACATATATACATACATATGTATGTACGTACGTACGTACGTACGTACGTATGTATGTATGTATGTATGTATGTATGTATGTATGTATGTATGTATGTATGTATGTATGTACTACGTACGTACGTACGTACGTATGTATGTACGTATGCATGTATGTGTGCATATATGCATGCATGTATGTATGCATATATGTATGTATGTATGTATGCATGCATGCATGTATGTATGTATGTATGTATGTATGTATGTATAGATTGTTTGAAGTGTTGTACAGATTTTATGTATTAAGAAAAAGAAGTAACTCAGGATTTTGGATAAAATGATTTATTTAGCGCTTTCATCTCTTTTGAGATTCAATGTCTCAAAAGAGATGAATGCGCTAAATAGATAATTTCTATCCAAAATCCTGACTACCTCCCTTTTCTTAATGTGTGTGTGTGTGTGTGCGCGCGCGCGCCTGTATGTACATGTGTGCAGATATACGTATGTATGCATATGTATGTATGTATGTATGTATGTATGTATGTATGTATGTATGTATATATATATATATATATATATATATATATATATATATATATATATATATATACATATATATATATATATATATATATATATATATATATATATATACATATATATAGATATGTACATATATATATATATATATATATATATATATATATATATATATATATATATATATATATATATATATATATATATATATATATATATATATATATATATATATACACATATATGTATATATATACATATATATACATATAGTTTTCATAATTTCGCTTTTCTAATAGAAACCGAAAAAATAAATATAGGGCTGCAGATAGAAGTGTTCAAGTAAAACTGAGACAAAGAAAATAAATTCAAAAGGATACAATGAACAAACAACCAGAATGTAAAAACATCCTTGAAGATAATTTTCCTGATGAAAGGGCCATTGCCTGTTTGGTTCCTTAATGTTTGATGCATTATTGAAGTTTGGCGACGTCTTTTGAAACGGCCGTAGAAATGGACTTTGAAGGGACTTTTTACTGGTTATTAGCTTATATTTTAATATTATTGAGTTTTTAAGGCGACGAGCTGGCAGAAGCGTTAGCACGCCGGACGAAATGCTTTGCGGTATTTCGTCTGTCTTTATGTTCTGAGTTCAACTTTGCCTTTCAAAGTTTAGGGGTCGATAAATTAAGTACCAGAGTACCGGTTGCGCACTGGGGTCGATCTACTCGACTGGGCCCCTCCCCCGAAAATTTCGGGCCAAGAGCAGAAAAGAATATTATTGACTTTTTATCGTTTTCAACCTTTTAGCCGCCGTTTATATGCATAGATTTATTCCATGTTTTTTTTTTTTCCTCATACGATTGCCTTTGAAGGCCTTGTGTTTTAATATGTATTTATGTTCAATAATGTGATGATGTGGGGATGTTATAAAGTTGTTTGATCAATTAGGACGTTTGTTCATTATATCCTTTTGAGTATATATATATATATATATATATATATATATATATATATATATATATATATATATATATATATATATATATATATATATATATATATATATATATGCATACATACATGCATACATACATACATACATACATACATACATACATACATACATACATGCATGCATGCATGCATATTGTGTATGCATAGTTGCTTCAAAAGTACGGAATTTTTACCAATATCAAATTATAATGAAAAATGATTAAAGGAAATTGAGAGAAAATCTACAAAACACAATGGAAAAATTGAGAATATGCATAAAGATTCAAACTGACATTAGGTACAGATATATGTAAAATACACAACAGAGGGAAAACATCTGTTTCGATTTAGATATAAAATTATTGATAGAAATACGAAGTTGTTGCAAAAACCCAGAATTGATCTAAAAATATAGAATTGATAAAAAGAATATATAAGCACTATTTTTTTTTTAATATAAAGAATTGTTTGAAGAACCACAGAATTGAGATGAAATTAGAAAAGATATTGGAAAATGGTATATTTACGGAAAAATACGGAACGGAAGGAAGAAAAAAATTGTTAGAAATAACGAAAATACAGAAAATTAATTGAAAAATACAGAATTTATGCGAAAAAAAAAAAAAGAACTGTCACCCAGTTAGTTATGAAGATGGAAGTTCCAGTTGATCTGGTCAACAGCATAGCTTTCTCGTGAAATTAACGTTGCAAGGGGCTGAGTACTCCACAGATAAGCTTACCCTTTGCGCAGTTCTCAGGAAGATTCGGCGTGACAAGGCTGACCCTTTGAATTACAGCCACAGCTCATTTTTGCCAGCTGAGTAGACTGAAGCAATACGAAATAATGGCCCAGTGGTTAGGGCAGTGGACTCGCGGTCATAGGATCGCGGTTTCCATTCCCAGACAGGGCGTTGTGAGTGTTTATTGGGCGAAAACGCCTAAAGCTCCACGAGGAGATGGTTGCGAACCCTGCTGTACTCTTTCACCACAACTTTCTCTCACTCTTACTTACAGTTTCTCTTGTGCCTGTAATTCAAAGGGTCAGCCTTGTCACACTGGGTACACGTGTCTGTGGAGTGCTCAGCCACTTGCACGTTAATTTCACGAGCAGGCTATTACGTTGATCGGATCAACTGGAACCCTCGACGTCGTAAGCGACGGAGTGCCAACAACCAACCAAAGCAGATATACAGAAATTCTTAAATGCTTAAAATTTCAAGAATTAAAAACAAACGCACAGAGCTCAGGTGAATAATACAGAAATAGAATAACGAATGGAACGATACAGATTTGATGAGAAAAGCCTGATGTAAAGTAAGATGCAGGAAAATGCTGGTATAATGGGAAAATGCATGCCTGATGGAGAAATACAGAATCGAGGAAACAATACTTAATCCAAGCAGCATTTAGAATTGACGGAGAAGCGGAAAACTGATAAAACAACACAGAAAAAAACAAAAAACAGTGGGGAAATGAAATAGATTTTATAAAAATATCGAAGAAATTTTTAGAAAAATGTTATTCATTAAAAAAAATACACCTTTTGAAACGCAAAAAAATAATGAAAAAAATAGAGCATAAAATATATATAAAGTGGAAAAAATTGATAAAATAGTGGAAGATTCAGTTGATGGAGGAATACTGTAAAAGAGATATGAGATGAAAAAAAAAAAATGCAGAGAATTCATTTATAAACATATATTCGTGTTTTCTACCATTTTATTCCCTGTCCATTCTGATACACACTCACACACGATCCCCCCGTACAGATTTGATAGAAAATGCGATGGTTGAAGGAAAATGCAAAACTGACGAAAATATTTAGAACAGACACAAACTATAAATTTTAGAAATTTGTTCGTAAAATTGGAAAACCTGACTGATTGTAAAATACAAAATTCGCAGTGAAATACAGAATTGATGGGAAAAATACAAAAATTATTGATGGAACAAATCCGGTGTTAATACAAAAGTTAATGAAAAATGGACCAAAATAATGATTAAGTCAATATCTTGCCGAAATCCAAGACCTGACAATGAGCACAAAAAATGTTAGATTTGATAAAGAATTGATGAAAAATACTGAGCACACACACACACACACACACACACACACACACACACACACACACACACACACACACACACACACATATATATATACATACATATATATATATTAATATTTGGAATTGCTTGAAAAATACAGAGCTGTTTCCCAAAACATAAAGATATCTTTTATCTTATACTTGTTTCAGTCACTTGATCGCGACCATGTTGGAGCACTGCCTTGAACAGTTTTAGTCGAACAATTCGATCCCAGGACTTTTTATTTAAACCTAGTACTTATTCTATCGTTTCTTTTGCCGAACCGTTAAGTTACAGGACGTAGACACACCAACAACGGTTGTCAAGCGGTGGTGGGGGACAAACACAGACACAAAGACACACACATACACATACATATATGTATGTGTGTGTGTGTTTGTATATATATATATATATATATATATATATATATATATATATATATATACATACGAGGGGCTTGTTTCAGTTTCTGTCAACCAAATCCACTCACAAGGCATTGGTCGGCCCGAGACTATAGTAGAACCCGGAACCATGTGGTTGGAAAGCCAGCTTATGATAAAATAATTTTAAAAATGATATATAATTATTTGAAAATATAAAGAAATGATGGGAAAGACACTGTATTGTTAAAAAAATGAATGATACAGAATTAACGAGAGAAAAAAATAAAATTATTTAATATATCGAAAGATTATGGTAAAAATATAGATGTGATGGAAAATACAAGATTGATGGTGAAAATACAGGATTTCTTTTTTTTTTAATGAAGAATGGATGGATAAATTAGAGAATTAATGAAAAACTTCAGAATTTATGGCAAAATTCAAACATCATTGGAAGCAATAGGATTGATGGCAAAAGATACTAAAAATAGAAAAGGAATGATAGAAATATCCAAAATTTATTATAAATCATGGAATTAAGGAAAAGATGCAAGAACAAAAATTATACATGCTAAAATTATATAAAAAAAAAACCTAACTTGATGAAAAAATAAAGTCTTTTAGAAAAATAAAGAATTGATGGAGGAATGCAGGATTATTTTACGAACACAATATTATTTGAAAAAAGTTTGAATTAATGGAGAACTAAAGTGATGGCAAAGTGCAGAATTGATGGGAAAACTGCTGCGATTTATACAAAAATAGACAATCCATCAAAGATTACAGAATCGGAGCAAAAATACTGTATTTTGTAAACAATTCCATCATTTTACAATTAATTCTTTTAATTATGAAACAATTCTCTATTTTCCATACAATATTTTTCAACAATTCACCACACACACACACACACACACACACACACATAAGAAAAAGCATTACACCTGATTATCGGTCTCGCAATGTCTAAGCGATATGTATGTGTGTGTGTGTGTGTGTGTGTGTGTGTGTGTGTGTGTGTGTGTGTGTGTGTGTGTGTGTGTGTGTGTGTGTGTGTGTGTGTGTGCGTGTGTGTTGTATATAAATTCAAATGCAAAATAGAAACTTTGCCAGTATAATAAACATTATTGACCACAGATAACTTAACGAATATGTTTTGTGCGTTTTCTAGTAGGCTGCGATTTGGCGTGGTGATAAACAGTACATGCGCATATAATGTGGATTAATTAATTCTTTAATTAATGCTCTACACCGCGTTTTTGGATAACTGAAAGGTAACAAACAATTTAATCCCAATGGAAACAAAATGGTTGCGCCACCGGCTTTATCTTTGTAGAAAAAACGAATCAATTTTATTAGCTTTTGGTTGTATCAAACTCTCATAAAAAATCTTTATGCCTTTGATGCTATTTTAACAGCACTATTTTATCTCCAAAATATAATTTGAAACTGTATGGCAGGTGATTTATAGAATTTTATTTTAATAGCTGTATCAGAAGAGGAAAGGCGGTGCTACTGACTATGCATTGAGCCTCTGAGACTAGTGGGGAGAATGGATGAAATTATCCTCAGACCGGACAACTGGACCAATTTCTAGCTATAAGATGGACTCCGCTAAAGGTACAGAAGGTTCAAGTAGTGGTGGCTATATTTAACCAGGTAATGGATTAAATCTATCGTCCAAGAACAAGAACAAGTCCTTCAAGGGTTGTTCTTGCTTCTATCAACGGAATTTCATTCACAAAGCTTTGATCAAACCAAAGCTATGTAAACTGTAGGATTAAAAAAAAAGGAAATCTCGAAGTTACGAATAGAATTTTTTAACTACGTAGCCATATTCGAACTCCAGATTAGCAGATCGAAAATGAACAATTGTGTTGTGTTTATTCAGTCGGTGTGTTTGTTGCTAACTTTTTCATTCATAAATTCATGCTAGTGTCTGATATAATATTGGTTTCAAATTTTGGCACAAGACCATGAACTTTGAAAAGCGGGGCAAGTCGATTACATCGACCCCAGTGCTCAACTGGCACTTACTTTATCGACCCCGCTAAAGGATGAAAGGCAAAGTCAACCATGGCGGAATTTCAACTCAGTATATACAGACGAAATGCCGCTAAGCATTTTGTCCGGCATGCTGACGATTCTACCAGCTTGCCGTTTTTGTATCATATATGACATTAGCAAAGTCTAAACGTTATTTATATTAAGACAGTTTTCCAGTTATATTTTATTTTATATTTAT
Organism: Octopus bimaculoides; assembly: GCF_046866305.1. Classification (NCBI taxonomy): domain Eukaryota; kingdom Metazoa; phylum Mollusca; class Cephalopoda; order Octopoda; family Octopodidae; genus Octopus; species Octopus bimaculoides. The sequence continues at coordinate 15,204,118 of NC_142938.1, forward strand.
ATAAGGCCATTATCATTATTATATTGGGTTGTCAAATTTGTTCGTGCTTTTGTTTTTCATTGATTTTAATTTATTCCGGTGTAATTTGAATTAGCACGAAAAATATTTTTGTCGTAGTGTTTTATTTATTTAGTTTTGTAGCTCTGTTCTTCTTCTGCAACATTTGTTTATCGCTTTTGAAATTTGAATACATTTTACCTCTTTTGAGGTATATGATGTTGCAATGTTAAATAAAAACAAACCAGTTTATCTGACAACACCATATTTATATAATTTGTGTATGAGAGATCGGGAAAACTTTGTAAAGCGTCGCCCCGCAAAACTGCAAAGTATTGGGGTCCCATACTATACGGTTTCTACTGCCCATCATAAAACAAAACGTACTTTTATGTTCTGGCTATCGAATTCCACGGATGCAGATTTATCAACTAATAATATAACATTTCGTCCGTCTGCACCTTCTGAGTTCAAATTCGGTCAAGGTCAACTTTGCCTTTTATCCTTTCAGGGTTGATAAAATAAGTACCAGTTATACACTGGAGTCGATATAATCGGCTGGCCTCCTCCCCCAAAATTTCAGGTCTTGTCCCTATAGTAGAAAGGATTATTGTACGTATGCTTAAGCGGCGTGCTGGCAGATCGTTAGCTTGCCGGGCAAAATGCTTAGCGGCATTTCATCCGTCTTTACATTCTGAGTTCAAATGCTGCCGAGGACGACTTTGGCTTTCATCCTTTCGGGGTCGATTAAATAAGTATCAACTGAGCACTGGGCTCGATGTAATCGGCTTACTCACCCCATTCCGAAATTGCTTGCCTTGTGTGCCTTTCATCCTATCAGTTACGCACGGGGGTCGATATTATCGACTAGCCTCCTCCCCCAAAATTTCAGGCTTAGTTCCTATAGTAGAAAGGATTATTATTAAATGTATGTGTAGACGACGGGCTTGCAGAATCGTTAGCACGCCAGGCAAAATGCTTAGTCGATAAATTAAGTATCAGTGAAACACTGGGGTCGATGTAATCGATTAGTCCCCTCCCCCCCAAATTGCAGGACTTATGCCTATAGAAGAAAAGAATTTCTATTATTATTATTATTATTATTATTATTATTATTATTATTATTAAGGTGGTGAGCTCGTAGAATCGTTAGCACTCCGGACAAAATGCTTGGCGGCATTTAGTTCAAATTCTGCCAAGGTCGACTTTGCCTTTCATCCTTTCGGGGTCGATAAATTAAGTACCAGTGAAACACTGGGGTCGATGTAATCGATTAGTCTCCTCCCCCCAAATTTCAAGGCTTATGCCTATTGAAGAAAAGAATTTCTATTATTATTATTATTATTATTATTATTATTATTATTATTATTATCATTATTATTATTATTATTATTATTATTATTATCATTATTATTATTATTATTATTATTATTATTATCCATTTCTATACATGATCATACGTATAATACCACATAATACCAGAGTTGCCTCCCCTGCCTTTCTCAACCAGAGTTAATCTTTGAGCAAATAATTCTCTTTCTTTTTCCCATTACGGATTAGTTTGCGTAAGTTACCACCGACCTTACTATTTGATTTGTATGCAGAGCACTTCTCTGACATTCTGCATAGTCCTTATATTACATTACATTATATTATATTATATTATATTATACTATAATCACATACACAAATATATAATAGCATATAACCACGTATAAAAATGTCCTTAAAAGAGAAGACATACGTTTTCTATGCTTCCCCACCACTTCCATTTAGTAGAATCCATTAATTATTTTCATTTAGAGTGCTTCCATTTTAACATTGACTCTCCAAGAACTCGAGACGCTTTATTCATTTATTTTGTTATTCGTTTACTCCGTTATTCTAATGTTCTCGTCTGTTCTGCTCGTTGATCAGTCAGTCTCCTTCAAATGATGGCTGAACGTAATTAGCTCGTAGCGGTTGTAAATTTTAATTCGTCAAAACATAATCAAGGTGACATTGGGAATTTGCTCAAGAACTTACCGTTCTGTTTGCCTGTTTACTTGTCTACATGTCTGTCTGTCTTTGTTTTTTTTTTTTGTTTTTTGTTTTTTTGTTTGTCTGTCTGTATGTGCGCGTCTGTCTGTCTGTGTAATTTGATTTAAAATAATGAACCGCTCATCGTTATTGGGTAAGTCACCTGTCGGGGAACGCTGCAATTTCAACAACAGCAAGACAACAGCAAAAGCAGCAGCAACTGCAACAACAACAACTACAACAGCAAAAACAACAACAACAACAACAACAACAACAACAATAAGCCTTTCTACTATAGGCACAAGACCTGAAATTTGGGGGAGGCGGCTACTCGATTATATCGTCCTTCAGTACTCAACTGATACTCATTTCATCGATCTCGAAAGGATGAACGGCAAGGTCGACCTCGATGGAATTTGAACTCAGAACGTAAGGACGCACGAAATGCTGCTAAGTATTTTGCTCGGCGTAATAACGATTCTCGCTGCCTTAAGAAGAAGAAGAAGAAGAAGAAGAAGAAGAAGAAGAAGAAGAAGAAGAAGAAGAAGAAGAAGAAGAAGAAGAAGAAGAAGAAGAAGAAGAAGAAGAAGAAGAAGAAGAATCTGTAGAAAAATGGTGAAACCGTTTGGTATATTACCAGCCAATGTACGCCACTAGCACATTCTTTGTTTTCTCTCCTTGTTTCTTTCTGTGTTCCTTTCTGTGGAAGTGCATAGGGTCGAAACGTTAAAGACTTTTTCACTTCCCGAGCATTAAACTAATACATCTGTTGTCTTCACCACCTCTCTTCGTCTTCTGTTTTTTTTTTGTGAATTCACCCTATATATATATAGATATATATATATATATATATATATATATATATATATATATATATATATATATATATATATATACATATATATATATATATATATACATTATTTGCTTCATACAGAATTAAGAGTTTTTAACTCTTATTTCTTGCAGTATAGGTTCTCAGTCACATATAGGTGCTTAGTCACAATTAGTGACGATTAACGTCATATATATATATATATATATATATATATATATATATATATATATATATATATATATATATATATATATATATATATATATATATATATATATATATATATATATATATATATATATATAGGCCTGTTTGTAAAAAATTTCTAAAAAATTTTTTGCCGATGGGGATATGTTATCCAAGCGAGCACCAGCTTTGCGCTATTATCAGTTGATAGTACCGGTCATCCTTCGTGTTCTAATGTACTAATGTTTATGGTTGGTAAGTTTTTCCGTTCTTAGTATTTTCCACTTCTGAAAATCCAGTTGTCTCTGTAGAGACTTCATTCTTTTCGATACATGTAGAATATTCAGTTTTTTAATCATTGTGCGGTCATATCAAGTTCTCTTTTGCTTCAGTCAGTTCGAATAATTCTCCATTCGAGAGAAAGTAAAAATAATTGCTACTAAAATACCCAGAAGAAGCCTTCGTTTATTCATTACATTATAACGCACTTTAAAGTGAACGCTGACAAATGGCTGAAACGTTACGTTGGCAAAAAAGAACTTAATATGGCTGTACAATGAGTGTGCAAAAAAGTGAATATTCTATGCGTATTCTCTATTTTCTTACACACACACACACACATTCTTAAACAAGGATGTTATTAATCGTGACTTTGAAGTTTCGGCTAGTTAAGCCATCGTCAGACTGCTGTGCATCTTGGGTTTATATCGTCTTTGTTGAGTTAATATCCTCCCTTGAATGTTTGTGGGCGGGAGTGAAGTGGTAATTAGGTTTTAGGGTGAGTTGCTACAGAAACGTGCTTCGGAGAAATCTTTATTGATTAAACTTGGGGTAATTGTTTAGAATTTATTTTATATGATCAAAATATGATAGCTTTGTAGATTTGATTCTCGACAATAGGTGTCCCTGGACGTTCAGCTGTTCTGGTGTAGCAGCGTTCGTTACCGTCTTTCTAGCTTATTCTGCTCAATCTGCGAAAGATCCACATCTGAAAGTCTTCTATCGTTTTCTCCATTGTTGTGTACATTGAACATGTTTCTGCATCGTAGAAGGCAACTAACACAACATAAGACTGTCACTTGCCTACATTGTTATATGTTTTGTGGAGAAAAAGACATGAACATTAGGCATTTTATTTAAATGCCATCAATAAAAGTTAATTAATTAAACATATAGTATTTGAAATTGCTTATTAGTTCGGATTAAATTTAAGGTAAAAATTATTTTTCGCTATATTGTGATCCTCTCGTACGTATTTTATTCAGTTACGTTTTTCTTGGACTTTTTCTCCATCGCTTCGTAATTGCATCTATTCTTTTTGTTTCAATTTGAAATCTGGGATTTCAAAATAGTCATTGGCATTATATTTAAGGTTCTTGACCGCATTGAGTGCAATATTTATTGGCTAGTATTTTGTTTAACACTAAGGTCAGCCTTGGCGAAATAGACTTTTAATCAAATCCTCTCCCGTCATATCTGCCCCGTCCTCTTGTATATTTTATATCTATGACTACATTATTCAATGTGTCCGCTTTTCAAAGTACTAAAGTGTCATTTGAGGTAAATTTTACTGATATTTCTAGCAAGCCGAAATGACTACGTTGAGGCTCTATCGTTGTTTCAATTTATTGTCTTTTGTTGTTGTTGGTTTGTTGTTTAACCCTATGTCTACTATGGTCGATCAGGTCTACTATGGTCGATCAGGTCTACTATGGTCGATCAGGTCTAAGATCACAGAATTCCAATCATGACATTTCCATTTTTAAGCATACCTAGAATTATTTGATGTCATTTCCGTTTTTAAAATTATAGTGTTTGGTTTGTGAGAGATTTAGCTACCATTTCTACCAAGCCAAATAACCGCATAGAGGCTTTATCATTGTTGTGTGCACAAAAAAGTTGGTGGTCATACCATCATTGATAATTATATAGATATTGAATAAATAAATAATTGAAATCCCTCCTAAATACACCCTAAAGTTTCAACTATAAAATTTGAAACGATTTTACAACATAAATATTATCCATTTTTCAGAATGTTGTCTTTTACAAATACTTAAAATTCCATGAGATTATACCGGAAAAATATTTAAGCACCAAAATACCAAAACATATTCCCAATTAAAAGTGTCATCCATTTTCAAAGAATGCTTCTAAAGACACAATTAGAATTCCATCAAGGCACAATAAAAAAGACATCTCTCATCAGTCGAACTAATGGATTCTTTTGAAAAATCCCATTTTACAATACAATCCCAGTTTTACAAAGAGTAATCACATTCCAAAAGATTATAGCACTATTCCATCACACAAGTGCACACATAATCATATGCAGACACACTCATAATCATACGCGCCCGCACACGCACACACACACACACACACACACACACACACACACACACACACACTGCAAGCTTACAATAACTACATATAGAGTCTTGAGACCTCCGCTAATTGATTCTTCTATATTTTCCTTTTTTTTTTCTTTACCTTTTGCATTCTCACAACTCTTCATCTATTTAGTCGGTTCCATTTTTCAGCACTACTCTCCGACAAACAGTTCTGATCAAATAGTTAAGCTTTCTCTCTTCCTTGGGAAAAATCAATTTATTTCATTTTTGAACGGTTGAAACTACGTAAGTAAATTGTTAAAATAAATTATAATCTGATGAACATCAACAATCTAATTAGAAATAGTCACGTGAAGAAAAACAACACTACTTCAATAATTATCGTTTTTTCAATCATTTCGGTAAGGAAGCAGAAAAACTCCGGACAGGTATTGGTCTTCTTAGACTTTTTTTTAGCGAAGTATAAGCGGTAACCGTACGTACTGAAATAGTGGTAAGAGAACTAGTAAATAGATGTACGATAATGCACAGAATAGGCGTAAAAATATTAACATATTTTAAAGACATAAATCATCGAGATTAATTACTCAGAGATGCCATCTGCTTGAAAAACGACAATTAAGTTGGTTTTAACATCTGTCCTCCTCCACTTTTTCTTCATCATCATCATCACCATCATCATCATTCTCCTCCTCCTCCTCCTTTTCATCATCATCATCATCATCATCATCATCATCACCATCATCATCATTCTCCTCCTCCTCCTCCTTTTCATCATCATCATCATCTTCATCATCATCATCATTATCCTCACCATCCTCATCCTCATCCTCACCATCATCCTTATCATCATTATCATCATTATCATCACCATCATCATCATTCTCTTCCTCCTCCTCCTCCTCCTCATCATCATCATCATCACCATCCTTATCCTCATCCTCACCATCATTCTTATCATCATTATCATCACCATCACCACCACCACTACCAACACTACCACCAACACCACACCACCACCACACCACTACCATACCACCACCACACCACCACCACCACCACCACCACCACCACCACCATCATCATCATCATCATCATCATCATCATCATCATCATCATCATCATCATCATCATCATCGTCATCAGTTACAGTAGCAACCAGCGGAAGGTTCACAGTTACACTCAGAAAAGAAAAAAGATATATGACTGTTTCGCACAGAAATTATTCATGATGCTATTAAAAATATATCAACCAATCAGAAAGCCTCATTAAAACATACATTTAGAAATCGTCATTAGTTTTAGGTTAAGTTTTTTTTTCTATTTTTTGTTACATTTACTTAACTCTTTCTTTTTCTGCTGCTTATTAATTTTTAATTGGGGTTTTTGTGATATTTTGGGGGGGGGGGCGAGAGGTAGTGCGTGGGTTGTAAGTTCGTAATTCTTAAATTTGTCAAATAAAACAAACAGAAAAAAAAAGGAATCAGTGCGATGTTTTTGATAGTTTAATAACACATACATAATACATACATGCATACATGCATACGTACATACATACACACATACTCTTATATGTACATAGATACATTCATGCAAACATACACACACAATTATATATATATATATATATATATATATACTAAATATATATTTTTTTATAAAACAAGATTTTATAAAATATATAGTATCTGTTAACAGTCTTAGCAAAAACCTCACAGGTGAGTTTTTGTATATATATATATATATATATATATATATATATATATATATATATATATATATATATATATATCTTAAAAAATAGAGCTCAAAATCGATGCATTGAGGATACTTTATTGCAGCAACAATTATAATAGCAGAAACAACAACAATAAGCCAAACCTATGCACATTTCAATAGAGTATCCAGGATAAATAAACCACATCATAAAATGTCTCATAAAATATTATAACATATTATAACACATTACAAATTACAAATTATAAATTGCCGGATACTCCATCTCTTCAGGGTCGCATTATTATTGCCATCACCAAACACTACTATTAGTGTTTGGTGATACATCCAAGCGGGTGAAAGAATAATCAAAGGTACGCAACCTTCCATCGTTATTTTCCTTCAGAATGTAAACAAACAAATCAAATCAAATCCTGTGTTATAATGTGTTATAATATGTTATAATATTTTATGAGACATTTTATGATGTGGTTTATTTATCCTGGATACTCTATTGAAATGTGCATAGGTTTGGCTTATTGTTGTTGTTTCTGCTATTATAATTGTTGCTGCAATAAAGTATCTTCAATGCATCGATCTTGAGCTCTATTTTTTAAGATATATATATATATATATATATATATATAAAATCAAAATAAGCAACAAGGATATCCAAAGTTAATGCAGTTATACATATAATCCAAAATTACAGGTAAAAACTCAATTAAAATCAATTTATAAAAAAATTTAAATTAGATTGAGCTTTATAGATAAAATATATAGTTTTAGGGAAAATAACCAAGTTTCAAGAACTCATTGATGAAAATCCACTATCACATATAGAAAAATTAATAATTAAAAGCACAAAAAATGAGTATAATATAAAGTAAAGTAAATATCATAAGATAAATATAATATAATATAATATAATAATAATATAATATTATATTTTATTTATCTTATGATATTTACTTTACTTTATATTATACTCATTTATTGTGCTTTTAATTATTAATTTTTCTATATGTGATAGTGGATTTTCATCGATGAGTTCTTGAAACTCGGTTATTTTCCCTAAAACTATATATTTTATATATATATATATATATATATATATATATATATATATATATATATATATATATAAACACGTGCGAGCTACACCCTTATAACATTATGGATTCAAATCAAGTGCAAGCGCATTCATATAGCCAACAGCAAATAATTCATTTTTAAAACTGCGTACTATATAAGCCTCAGAATTAGAATGTTTTTCTGTGTAAAGCATAAATGTAAAAAATTAAAATGTATTACCAGTGGTTCGCATGCGTAATAAAAGACAACATATTTTCATATATATGAGTGTGTAAAGATATATACTCAAAGAGGAGACCCATGGCAGGACTTATTGCATGCTAAAACGGGAGTTAAACCCAACCACAATAAGATAATTCTAAAGGCATGCCGATAAAGCACCAGAATGAATGGAATTATTATTTTTAGTTAATCCCATACTCGAGTTCCCGTATTAATGAGCAAATATGAGATTAACTAAAATGAGCAAGTATCCGAAGTTTCAAAGTGTTTAGTTAAAGAAAGTTAATTAATCGAGCTGCCCATGAAAAGGAAAAGATTCGGAAATTTTACTGTGTAAATCATAAGGGCAAACAATTAGAATAATTTATTACCAGCAGTTCGCATATATATATATATGTATAAATAATGATGCAACGACTATAAAGCTTTAAACACGTGTACCGCGGAATCCTTTGTGTTCTGTTTTTATTTTTACGTTTTTAATTTATATATATATATATATAATTAATATAAACAGCAGTTTGTAATGTTTCATCAAAAAGGAGAATTATAACAACCACTAAATGTGACTAGGGTATTAAAAATACCTACATTGCTAAAAATAAGAGCTAAAATGCTCTAATGCTGTAGTCAACGCACGTAAATGTAAACATATACACTAACAGGGACCTTAATCGTCCGAAAAATGCCGATCAAGAGTTCTTAATACTGACGTCAGTTTCAGCAATTTCCATCGCCTCATCAGTTAAGACTGACTCGAAATTTCTACTTTTCCGGACTTGCTAGTCTATTATTATATATGTTTTTTTCATCCAAATTAATGGATGATTTAGCGATCAGCTAATGTGTATACATAAGATTAATATAAACATCATTTTGCAATTTTTCACCAAAAATGAGATTTATAACTCACTAAATGTGACTAGGATGTTAGAAATACCTACATTGCTAAAAATAAATAACTAAAATGCCCTAATACCGTAGTCAACGCAGTTTATATTAGTTTTATGTAATTATGAGCGAATCACTAATTCTTCCATTAATTTGGATGACAAAAATATAGATACTAATAGAGAAGCAAATCCAGAAAAAGCCGAACTTTCGTGCCAATCTCTTATTTCTAGCAATGTAGGTGTTTCTAACACACTAATCACACACACATGCACATACACACATATACACAGTTGCTCGATCTGTGTGTGTGTGTGTGTGTGTGTGTGTGTGTGTGTGTAGACTGCCTCTCTGTCGGTTCTAATTATTTGTCAATCCAATAATATTCAATAAGTTTCTTGCGTTTAAAATTAATTTCTAAAGCATTCCATACCTCTCTTCATTAATTTTTCTCTTGACTTTGTAGAAGCCTGAGTCATGTTTCAGCATGTCTTTCTCAGAGACTCTTAATCAAAGCCGAAAATATCTTGAATTTTCATTAGACGAAACTAGATCCAATGCTGTCGTATTTCTTAGCTTATTTATTTATTTATTTTCAGTGTAGGTTAACCTCGAAAACAATCATTCGCTTACTAGTTCTTAACAGTGAATGCATAATTTGACAACTCTGGTATTTCAGATTCACCAGCTGAATATTTAGATAATTTACACTAAAATTTAGTCAATGATAACATCTGATTGAGAGTTAATAATTTGAGCCATTAGCTCTCTACCTCTTCAATTTTAGATCGATCAGCGAAAGCTAAAAGGTAAAACAGCAAAAGATTGGCGAGTATGTCTCAAGAAAACACCCAACGATATTTTCGTAATCTTTAGAATGATTTTAATATTTGTCGTTACACAAAGACGGCGAGCTGGCAGAATCGTCAGCACGCCGGCAGAAATGCCTAGTGTTATTTCGTCCGTCTTTTACGTTTTGGGTTTAACTACTGCCGAGTTTAAATACTCCTTTGAGGATCGATAAAACAAATACCAGTCGAATACTGGCGTCGATGTAATCGAAATTACTGGCCTTGTGCCAAAATCTGAAACCAATATATCTAGTAACACGATTCAAGAGCTATTTGCACATCTATCTCAAAAGATTAGATGTGTTTTTGTGTGGCACTTTTTTTTCTTGGGAACATTGCTTTGATGAAATTTAAGGGAATTTGCATCCAAAGTCAATTTTTTTTCAGGTAGGAGTTACTGTGATTTAGTGTCTGAATTTGTTTCAAGATTCACTAATTTAAGATGCAAAATTCTTGCAGGCATTCACAATATAAAACTACGTAGTTCATCTAATTTACTACAATGATTCCCCATTTCTTCTTGGAATAGTAAATTATATTTTCAATTTCTCTCAACACAAGTCTTATAAATGTTAAGTAAAGTTCGTTAGTCGTATCTAAGTACATAGTATGCAATTCCCTTACATAATACTTGTCGCAACTAGAAGATGCCATTTGCCAATATAATTTTAATGCATCCCACTGGCGAAGAATTCTTTTTGTACAGTTTATTTCCCACTAACAATCTTGTGGCTGGAAGCGAAATCATTTTCTATGGTTCCTCGCCATCGTTCATTAATTTGTATATTTCCATACAGTGCTGAACTGTAAAACTAGTTGCAAGCTTCTCTTAGCGGATATTCAGTCTTAGAAGGTAATTCTTCAGCAACATTGATGTATGCTGAATAGAAAAAAGATGGTAAAAACATTTTGTGAGAATCGAGATTGGGTTCTGTAAATCTCATTAACGTGTACAGAGAATTATTAAAGCCCCAAAGGTTTGAATTTCCACATGATGCAATAAGAAAACTGTTTTTTAATATTAATTCTGATATTAAGAGCGGTGAGCTGGCAGAATCGTTATCATGCCGGGCAAAATGCTTAGCGGTATATTGTACGTCTTCACGTTCTGAGTTCAAATTCAGTCGAGGTCGACTTTGCCTTTCATCCTTTCGGGGTCGATAAATTAAGTACTAGTTGTGTACTGGAGTTGATATAATAGACTGCTCCCCCACCCCAAATTTGAGGCCTTGTACTTATAATGGAAAAGAACCGTGAGTGTCATTTCATCCGTCTTTACGTTCTGAGTTGAAATTCCATCGTGGTCGACTTTTCTTTTCATACTTTCAATGTTGATAAAATAAGTACAACTTGAATTCTGGGGTTGATGTAATCGACTTACCCCACCCACCAAACTTGCGCCAAAATCTGAAAGCAATATTAATTCCCACATGAAAAGCAATGGATTTGTCAGAATCATGAATGCGTCGGTAGAAATGATTTGACTTATTCGTTCCAAACCATTAGGCTTTGAGTTCAAACCCATTGTGTTCACTTTTTGGCTTTCACTCTTCAAGGGTCGATAAAATAAAGCGCTACTCCAATACTGGAGTTGATTTAATCTACTAACTTCTCTCCACAAATTTCTAGCTCTTTGCCTATCTTAAAAATTTATAACGAAGGATTAGTAGCATCCTTAAAGCACCCAATAAAATACATTTATATTCTAAGACCAAACGCCACCGATGTCATAATTTTTTTTTGCCTCCTGGCCACCTGGTACCTTCCTCATTTCTCTGTCACTCCGACATGTAATATTCAGCTGATCACTTTTTCAAAGTTTGAAGCTTTGTGCCTAAGAAATGCTTATTAATTTCACAACTTGATACAACCAGCAGTAGCTTTTATAACAGAATATAACTGAAGATATTCTTTTGTATTTTATTATATTTATCATACACTCACATAGATGCTTTTCACAATTATCGCCCAACAGGAAAGAAAACCGATTATTACTTAATATTTCAATTTGTTCTTTCAGTAAAGAAAAAGCAACAGCATTCAGTTTCCTTTTTTTATAAGTACCATGCATTTTGTTCTATGTGGTTTAAAATTAGATGTAATTAATGCAGAAGAATTCCCTTTCATTAATAAGTTTTCCGAAACGATTGATGCTACGAATACTTACATGGCAGCTCCATATATCACTAACTGTAATTCTATAAGAATCGTTTAACTTCGTAAAATGTTTAATTTAGCGTAATCTATTTGCCTCGGCTTATGCTGTGCTGTCGATTTCAAAAAATGAAGAAATGGCACTATACATGGCTATCAACGACGGTAAACTTTATGACATTTATAATGTGTAGGAAAAAGAAATATCGGTTTCAAATTTTAACTTAAGGGCTGCAATTTCGAGAAAGGGGTAAGCCGATTACATCGACCCCATTATTTTACTGGTACTTATTTTATAGAACCCAAAAGGATGAAAGGTAAATTTGCCTTCGACGAAATTTGAACTCAAAAAGTAATGACTGATGAAGTACCGCTAAGAATTTTGTCTGATGTGCTAACTATTCTGCCAGCTCGCGGCCTTAGAAAAAGAAAGATTAAATGTGTATATTCTGTACACCATCTTCTTTCCTCTTTGATTTAAGATTCAAACATTGAAACCTGCCACAGCTTAATTTAATCTAGAAGGGATTGTCTCCCCTATAACAGGTGGCCACCAGGAATACTCAACTTGAATGGAGTTCTAATCTTGTTATTTGGCTATTAAAACAACTACGATAGTTTGTTGAGAACTTGAATTGATTTCAGTGCTATTTTCGTATGTTTAATTGAATAAAAATGTTTTGCTGAATCGGTTTTTGTTTGTTCGTATTTCAAAATTGCATGGTTTACACTTTATTGTTATCGCATTTCATTTCTCACACCCAATTTGAATAATTGTAAATCCATTAACAAGAATTTTTGGAAATGTTTTATCGTATATCTTATCACCTGCTCGTGATAAGATTGGAATGATCACGATTTATTTAAAAAGTACTTAATTTGTTCAAACTTCTGTCTCGTCACTGAATAATATTAACTACAACATCTTATTCACTTTATTATACCGGAAAATCTCTACATGGTCTCTCGACATGCTAGAAATAGTAATCTCAATCCATACTTGTCATCTTAAGAGAATAACAGTTAAAAGAAATTAGATTAGATTACTTCACTATATTTATGATAAACCCTTATTTATGATAAACCCTTATTTATGATAAACCCTTATTAATAAACCGTTGACGTACTCATACTATCACAGACAAAGAGCACTCCGAGCAGCAACCGTTTGCTAAACAGTGTGACGACCATCATTGCCTGCTCAACGTATCACAGTCTTGGATAAATTATTCTCTAACATTTGCGAATCTAGTTGCAATATACTAATTATTTATAATTATCGGAATATTTCGTTTGAAATTAGTTTTAAGCAATATTGAAATATTAAATTGAATTTGTTAAGGAAACATTTTAAAATATTAACGTTCCCATGGAATGATTGCATGAACGATTTTATCAGAACTTGTTATATAATTGGTAACGCTGCAGCCTCTATTGTATGAAGCAATCAGCAATAAACAATCAAGAATTAAATAAATTTCAATGGAAAATATAAGTTAGCGGAATCTTGCTTTACTTGCTTTTCTCAATTTATGCATAACTCTTAGGGACTACAATGTTAAATAACCGTATCAATTCTACAGGAATTATAGCATCTCAGTGATTTGCTTCTCTATGGATGTGCATTCATAATAATGAGAATAAAAGTATTCAAGTCTATAGCAAAACCGATTCCATTTAATTTGTCAATAAATTTATCATAAATAAAATAGAAATATATCATATTATCTTTTATCTTTTATCTGTTTCAGTCACTGGACTACAGCCATGCTGGGGCACCACCTTAATTTTTTTTTTATAGTTGAACAAACGAACCCGGTACTTATTTTTAAAGCCTGACATTTATTCCAACGGTCTATTTTTTGCTGAGGACGTAAATACACCAATACCGGTTGTCAAGCAGTGATGTGGGGGACAAACACAGGCAGAAAGACACACACACACACACACATATATATATATATATATAAATATATACTTACATATATACATACGACGGGCTTCTTTCAGTTTCCGTCTACCAAATCCACTCACAAGGCTTTGATTGGCCCGAAGCTATAGTAGAAGACACTTTCCCAAGGTGCCACGCAATGGGACTGAACCCGGGATCATGTGGTTGAGAAACAAGCTTCTTATCACATAGTCTAAAATATATCACAAATAAAATAGAAAGGTAGCTTGGAATTCTTTTAAATAACCCTCCAAAAGTAGTAAGTAGTCCAAATTTCTGAAAAAAATAGTAGCGTGCAATCTTGAAAAGTTGCTTCATATACTACTTGTACAGCAGTCTGGCAATACTCTTCTCAAAAATTACATTTTCCATAATTTTCTCCTCTCACCACAATATACACATATTATTCCTCTTGTATTTTATTCTTAATAAATTATTTCTTCTGCTATATTCCCATCAACCGTTATCATTGTCGATATCTGAAGAGACTGCCAATTCCTTTGTAAATTTGTCCAAGTTTAATTAACGTGCCAAATCAACTTGTTCACATTCCAGATAGTAAAGAAGTGAGATTTTACTATTAATCTCTGTTCACAAGAAATATTTCACTATAATTGCTATCATTGCTTGAGTTATATCAGTTCTGCTCATCTTCCTTTAGTCTTTAAAAGACGATAAATATTATTGATACATCTAAAAAATAAAAATATAAAAAACGAGTAAGAAAAACTATCTTCAAACAAGTGTAATCTGTTAATCTATTATGGTATATAAATCAGTGTTTACTGTAAAATATCTTTAGTTTTAAACGAAATCTGCCGCCTTTGATAACAGATTCCACTTTAAACGAAGCGGAAAATTCGTTTTGACACGTTAACAGTGAATCAGTGCGTAGTATGTTTTCTAGAACATCCGCCGATCAAGGTTGAAAAATCATTTGCACATATATATTTGTAGATCTAGGCTAGTTTTTTTTTAATTTTTTTAAAAGGAAGACTTGCGGTTGCCCTTGCATGCGAATCTCCTCTCCAGCCGAAGTGAAAAGCCGACAGCTTGAGACGATACTGCTTAGTTGTTGGCACTCTGTCGCTTACGACGTCGAGGGTTCCAGTTGATCCAATCAATGGAGCAGCTTGCTCGTGAAATTAACGTGCAAGTGGCTGAGCACTCCACAGACACGTGTACCCTTAACGTAGTTCTCAGGGATATTCAGCGTGACACAGTGTGACAAGGCTGACCCTTTGAATTACAGGTACAACAGAAACAGGAAGAAAGAGTGAGAGAAAGTTGTGGTGAAAGAGTACAGCAGGGTTCGCCACCATCCCCTGCCGGAGCTTCGTGGAGCTTTAGGTGTTTTCGCTCAATAAACACTCACAACGCCCGGTTTGGGAATCGAAACCGCGATTCTATGACCACGAGTCCGCTGCCCTAACCACTGGGCCATTGCGCATCCACACTGCTTAGTACTATTGTTGTAACAGACATTGGTAGCAGAACCCAATCAGCAAGAAGAAACACCACAAGGCATCTCAGGTGATCTTTTAAAAGTCCCGACAATACACCGCCTAAATTGATACATTTTTGTTGACCCTGAAGGGATGAAAGGCAAAGCAGACCTCAGCAGGATTTGAATTTAGCGTATAGGGATTCAGAACAAATACCGCAAGGCATTTTATACAACACTCGTACAACTAACTATACCAATTCGAAATCTTAGTGTCGTTTTCCAAAACCACAAAAAGAAATGCTCTTATCGTTTGATTGGAGCTCGCCTGGCTTCTTCTAGCTTTTGAGGAATTGCAATTTCTACAAACAAAGGGTCCAACATGTCAGTTATTCCGATGCCATACTTAGCGATTATATTATTTAATAATTATTAGTTGTGTAGTTAAAAAAACTAGCTTTGCAACCATGTGGTTTTGGGTTCAGTCCCACCGCACGACACCTTGTGTAAAAGTCTTCTAATATATACCGGAACTACTTAACGCTTTGCGATTGAGTTTGGTAGACGGTAACTATACGGAAGCCCGTCGTATATAGCTGTGTATGTGTGTGTGTGTGTGTGTGTGTGTTTATTTTTGGTATGTCTACATCCCCGTAACTGAGTGGTTAGGCAAAAGGAATCGCTAAAATAGTACTAGATATTAAAAAAATAAATTACTGGTGAAACTCTTCGAAACCCTTCAAGGTGGTGTTCAAGCATGGTCGCAGTCCAATGACAGAGAGAAGTTAAGAGAAAAGATGGAAAAGCAAATTTACAATTTCAAGAATGCTATTTCAGATACATCTGGTATTCAAGATGTTAACACCAAAACTCTCATATTGTTGAACCATAGATGGAAATTCTAATGTTAGTAATGCAGTATATGAGATTCTGCGCCTTGCAGTTCATATCTGCATTTATTTTGAACGAAAATCCACCCTTGAATCTTATGTGGGAACCAGTTTCTAAATATTTGAAGTTTTTGTTACATGTGCCTATGTATAAATCTGCCAATACGCAATCTTTAAGATAGGAAGTTATTCTTTTCACTCAGTATAATGAAAAGATAACTGGATAATATATTAATTTCAGTTTTTACTCATGTAACTTGACACATCGACTTGCCTGAAAGATTTCTTCTGATAAAACTTGGCACAAATTATTTCAACGACTTTTTCATATACATATTCCGTAAAAGACAATGTATATCCATTGTAGATTAACTCTTTCAGTCACTATTTTTTTTCTATCAGTTCTAATCAACCCCTCCCCACCCGTCACACACAAACACATGTTATTTGATTGTTTATTACGATAAGTATAATGTAAATTGTATTGCCAGTCTCACCGAGTGAAGAAGAAGAAGAAGAAGAAGAAGAAGAAGAAGAAGAAGAAGAAGAAGAAGAAGAAGAAGAAGAAGTCGGCGATAACAGGCTATAATAATAGTGGAAAATATGTATTCACAACTAACAAGAGAGAGAAAAAAGAGAAGGGGAGATAAACAAAAAAAATAATAAATAATAAGAGAAAGAATCAAAATGTATACACAGGCACACGTACACACAAATACTTATTTGCAGGTAAGTAGGAATTCACAGAAATATTTTATACGCCAAAATTTGAATTTTGAAATTTGGTGTCGCTAAAGAGTTAGAAACAATTACAGACAATTTTTATTAATATCAGCGATATATATAATGCAAATAATAAATGAGTATATGCATATATACGTACATGTATGTACAAACCTACATCTACGTGTATATATAGATATATATCTGGGTACAGGACATCACAAAATGGAAAACGAAAACATAAACAAAGCACGGAAAACAAACTCTTTTTTCGGACAACGGTAGAAACAGAGGAAAACAGACAGGCCACATAGAGAACATTTCCTTCATCAGCTGCCCCTATTCTAAACTAAGCGTTTCGAAGAGTTAGGGCAACGCATTATATATACCTCCATCCACTACAAACTCACACTCATACGTCAACTTCTCCTCCCTCCACCCTACCCACACCAAGCTCCCCATCCCCTACTCCCAATTCCTCCGTCTGCGCAGGCTCTGCAGTGACAACCATGACTTTGAGACTCAGTCTCAACTCATAGTTCACCACTTCATCCTTCTTGAATATCACCCACCACTATCCACACAGCCCTTGCCAGATCACGTTCCGTGGTCCGTGCCTCTGCTCTCGTTCCCCTGCTCTCGCCCTCGCTACCGCACTTGCCCCTACCTTTCCAACACCATCCTCACAGGCACCCATTATCGTCCCTATCATATCACCGACTCCTCTAACTGCACTTCTAGGTTTACGCTCAAGAAAGTTAAAAGTCTTTTACGTTTCGAGCAGAGGCTCTTTCACGGAAAAGATAGTCGAGTAGAGTACAAAACAGAGTGAAGAAAAGAAACAAACGTGTTTCATATATGTATATGAGCGTGTAAGTGTGTGTATGTCCATGTGTGCATGTGCGTGTGTGTGTGTGCATGTATGTGTGCACGTGCGTGTGCACGCATGTGTATGTATGTGTGTGTGTGTACATACAGAGGCGAGCACACATATATATATATGTACATAGAGTAAATATATATATACACATATACATATACAATATTTGTTACATAAATGTATTAATACATACATATGTGCACCCACACACACATATACGTATATACGTGTGTGTTCGCGTATATGTATGCATATGCATATATTTACACTCACACATAATTTGCTGAGTCATTCATAACTCACATCTAAAGAGCCATTTAAAGTTCAAGTAAAAAATTCAATACGTTTAACCTTTAAATGTTCGACTTTTGAATATTAAAATATAAAGTAAAATATTCGATAATTTTAATTTATCTTTATTTATCTATTTATTTATTTACTTTATTATTATTATTATTATTATTATTATTATCATTATCATTATTTTTGTGCTTTCTCTTGGCTCCTATTTATACTTTAGTTACGTAAATAAAATGAAATAGAAAAGCAAGTATTATTTGTGGATTATGTTAGTTCTGAATCGATAGTACTGTGATGAAAGGCAATCCAGCCGTGACTATTCATTTTTTTAAAAAACAAAATTCAAGTTGTTTATCTAAAACTAAATACAATACACCTTTTTTTTTAAAGACAGTAGATTTTGATTTTAGGGAAACATAATTACTATTTTAAATTCAAATTACGATGAACGTAAACAAACAAACGAAGTTTGCTTTTCGAAGCATTGAGATGTCTTAGAAAGTTAAAGAAGTGATTTTAAATTCTCAAACGCAGGATAATGCTAATATTATAGCCTGATCAGGATAAACTACCCCTATTTTGCGGAAAAAAGTGTACGCTCCTTCGTTGCCTCTTTGGCAAGAGATTAATCAGATTGAGTTACATCCTAACCTGATTTCCATCTCTCTAAGTTCAAACCCCATTGCTTCCATAAATTCTGCTTAACTAAAATTTTCTTGAGAATAATTGGACACACGAACTAAGAATTGGATAAATTGTTTCCTTTTTATTCTATAAAATAATTGGAATCCGATTTGTTGCTACTCTTTGGTGCTATATTAGTCTTGACAAAACAAACGTTATAACACAAGGCGTTGCCGACATATATACTGGTTTAAAATTTTGGCACTAGGCCAGCAATTTTATGGAAGGGGTTCAGTCGATTACATCGACCCCAGTGCTCAACTGGTACTTATTATATCGACCCCGAAAGGAGGAAAGGCAAACTTGATCTCGGTGGAATTTGAACTTCACATTCTGAGATCAAATTTCGTAGAAGTCGACTTTGCCTTACATTCTTTCAGGATCGATAAAATAAGTACCATTTGAGCACTAGAGCCGATGTAGCCGACAAGCCCCAACCAAAGATTTCTGGCCTTGTACCTAGAGTACAGAGGATTATTCTTAATATCATTAAGGCAGCACCAAAGCGGCGAGCTGGCAGAATCGTGAGCACGCCGGACAAAATGTTGAACGGTATTTTGTCTGGTTGTTTACGTTCTGAGTTCAAATTTCGCAGAGGTCGACTTTGCCTTTCATCCAACCAGGGTCGATAAAATAGGTATCAATCAGTACCAGGGTCGATATAATCGACATGCCCCATCCCAACCAAAATTGCTAGTCTAGTGTTAAATTTAGAAAGCACTATAAAGGTGGCGTGCTGGCAGACTCATTAGCTTGTCGGATAAAATATTAAGCAGCGTAAATTTCGGAAATGTCGACCTTGACCTTCATCCTTTTGGAATCGATAAAATAAGCATCAGTCAAGTACAGAAGTTGGTGTAGTCGATATGCCACACTCTTCCGAAATTTACTGGTCCGGTGCCAAACACTAAAAGAAAAATGGCATAAGTTATGTTGAGGCAGTGATCTAGCAGAAACGTTAATGTCGACTGAGTCGTGAAAGGTTACAATCGTTAATCAGGGACGTAAGAAATCATTACCCTGACCTTGTATGGTAGTTAG
This sequence comes from Octopus bimaculoides, assembly GCF_046866305.1. Lineage (NCBI taxonomy): Eukaryota > Metazoa > Mollusca > Cephalopoda > Octopoda > Octopodidae > Octopus > Octopus bimaculoides. The sequence continues at coordinate 15,224,354 of NC_142938.1, forward strand.
TCATGTGTTTTTCTTTGGTCGTTCACAGTGTGAGATAGGTCGCGCGTGTACATATTGGCCACACTAAAGTTTAATTGACTTTTTAAATATTGTTTTCAAATTTTGGCAAAGGCCAATAATTTCGGAGGGGTTACATCAACGCCAATGCTACTTGTCTTATTGATACCCAAATGGATGAAAAGCAAAGTCGATTGCGGCGGAATTTGAACTCACAACATAAAGACGAATTGCCGCTAACTATTTGGACCGGCGTGCTAACGATTCTTTTCTTCTCTAAGCACAGGGCCCGACATTTGGTAGGGAGGGAGCCAGTCGATTAGATCGACCCCAGTACGCAACTGGTACTTAATTATTCGACTCCGAAAGGATGGAAGGCAAAGTCGACCTCGGCGAAATTTGAACCCAGAACGTAAAGACAGACGAAATACCGCTAAGCATTTCGCCCGGCGTACTAACGTTTCTTATTTCTTTATTGCCCACAAGGAGCTAAACATTTCTAACTTCAAGCCTTGCAAAGGTGCAATTTGCCTTTTGTTCATCCTTTCGATCGCTGAATACAAAACGTGGCTCGCGGAATCTCTGTTTGGGAGAATTTTTTTTTTTTTTAATCACCATCTCACCCCTGTACGCTGATCCTTTGCATTTACTTCTGAGTGGACTGGACCAACATGAAGTGCCCAAGAACACAACGCACAGCCGCTCTGAGAATCGAAACCATGATCTCGTGCTATTAGGCTATACGTCTTCACACATTATTGGTTAATCTTTGACTCTCTAGAGTTCCTACGCCCTTTGACGGGTTTTGTTTTTCGTCCCGTCGGATGTCCAACCAGTCGCCCACGTACTGAATCACACGTTACCAGTAGCGCTTGAGAAGAACTTAACGCATGAACATTAAAAATGAGTAATCTCTTGCCAACATTGAAACGAGGACACATTTAAGGAGGAGATTCAATAGATTAAAATGAACTCCCAGAACTTACTAGTACATATTTTATCTATTCAAGAAGAACAAAAGGCAAATTGGACCTTTGCAAGACTTGAAGTTAGAAACCATCTTATTCTTGTTTCAACATAATGTGTCTTGAAATACATTATTCCAAAGCGTCGTGGTAAAGGACATTTAAATATTTGGTTGCTATTTCCAGCAGGTTGAACGACTGCGTAGAGGCTCCCTCGTTAGCTTGGTTATCTGAAAGTCGTTTCTCTTTGTTAATATTATTGAAGAAAAAATATGATGCCATTTAGACAAAATTAGTGCGTCTGTCTGTTTAATGGCGATATTTCATTTGAATATGCATTAAAGCTATAGAATTTCAACAACAAAGCAAAATAAACTGCAAAAATAAATAAATGAATAAATAAATAAAACACTAACCAGTTTGAGAAAGATAAAAATCGTCTCGATCTATGATATATTTTTATTAGGCTATTTATTTCAACAATCCAAGATCGAAATCAACCAGTTCGTCACAGTTCTATTACTCTGTCACCAAATGATGTATCTAACTAAACATATATCTCACTAATATATTTCCGATAACAGGAAAGCTGCTTTTTAACCGGACTAACAAGATTATCATCTCTTAAAAATTCTACAGTTTCGCAAGAGCCAAAAATAATAATAAATAAATAAATTAAATAAAAAAAAAAAACGAATAAACACACAAACAAAAAGGAGACAAAACCCAAAAAATGCAACATTGAAAGTGAAAATTTTTGAGCAGAAATTTCAATTTTAGTACACAGAAGTTGTGAAGAAATTGATACCATTCGACTCTTTGATAATAACAGTGATGATAGTTAATAGTAAATAATAAAAATAAAGAAATAAAGAAATAAATAAAAACCTACTAACTGCTAGAATATATTATTTGTAGTTAAAAGTGGTATCGGTGATTGTAGCTGGTGTGGAAGGGTAAGTTTTAATGTTCCTCTGTGCTTATTTAACCTCAGGTCAACTCTGATCAAGCAGATTTCTTTCGTGGTTAAAGGCGCCGTTTGAATATGACCACCACATTGACGTCTTCCAGGCATTCAGAGTTGCTTTATTCATTTTCCTTATTTTTTGTTGTTTTATTTACAACAATAAATCGTGAGAAGAGAGAAATTTGGTTGGCATCTCCAAGCACCGTAGTCTATCATTTTTGTTGTTGCTTAACTCTCTTGCTATGGAAAGCAATTTTATATATTAGTCTATCTTTTGTTGAGGAATGTCATGTTTGAAACTGTGTGTGTGTGTGTGATATCAAGTTTATTGAGGCAACGTGACCTGCAAAAAATGCCAATTCTATTTTTGGGGAGATATCTAACATCGTTATTGGTACAGCAATAAAATTTAATTTCGCATTAAAGGGTAAGACAACCAGATCAATCTTGATAGAGCAGGGATCTTTTCCTTTTAGCCAGCACATAGAAAAAATAATTTTTTGTAACTAAACACTTTCAAATTTCGTATACTGGTAGAATGTGCCATTTAAAACAAGTAGTATATTGAAAAATAAAAATATTTTGTGGGGGGAGGGGGCATTTGTGAGTCAAAAGAGGGCATTTGGCCAAAATGGGTTGAGAACCTTTGGTTTACATTTTGAGTAAGGTTTCATGGTGTAATGGTTAGCCCTCTGGACTTTGAATGCAGCGATCCGAGTTCGAATTTCAGTAGGACCTTAACTTTTTAAAGCGGTGTTCTAGCATAGCCGCAGTCAAATGACCGAAACGAGTAAACGAATATAAGGGAGTACCAAATTTTTTTTAAGTGCTTAGGGCCTCTACGGATCATAATCCGGCCCTAGTTGTAAGCATCGTTTAAGTGAGAACGTATTTATATTATTTCAGGTTGGAAACTAAATGACGGAAAATTCAGTAATTGCTGCAGACATGTCTTCGAAATTCTTACTTCGCAATTATGTGATTCAAAAAAAGAAAGAAAAAAAAAGACAGAAAAACACTGATTGTTACGGTTAGGAATAAAACTACAATATTCATACTTTAAATCGCCACATTCAAGCTCTCCTTAAGACACTTATCTGCCGGGAATTATTTTCTGTAAACAGCTAATTTGGCAGATACATATATAAAGAAGGAACACAAATGTCTTGAGGTTTACTACAGCTGTTTCAGACGTGTTTTTTAATTTTTTTTATGTTGACAGAAAAAGGAAAACGGTAATTTTCGCAGTTAGGAATAACACAAAAATATTTATACTTTAAATCGCTACATTTAAGCTCCTCTTAAGACACTTATCTGCCGAGAATTATTTTCCATAACCGGATAATTTAGCAGTAAAAGAAGGAACACTAATGGATTAAGGTTCTCTATATCTGTTTCAAAAGTGTTTCTTTTTATTGAATGAATAATTCGATTACGTCTTGCAAAAAAACTGTTTTCTTCCGATTAATTAAAATTTAAAATTTAGTTCGGAGAAAAAATACTAAGTTGTGGAATGTAGGTTTACCCTCTCATTTCGGCAGAAAGAAGATGTGTGTGTGTGTAAGTGTGTGTATGTGTGTGTATGTGTGCGCGCGCGCGCGTAGCCAGCTACTTAATGTACACGCATTGTCGATACGTCATTTAATGTAATATTTAACAATAACTGTGGAGGCGCAATGGCCCAGTGGTTAGGGCAGCGGACTCGCGGTCATAGGATCGCGGTTTCGATCCCCAGACCGGGCGTTGTGAGTGTTTATTGAGCGAAAACACCTAGAAGCTCCACGAGGCTCCGGCAGGGGATGGTGGTGAACCCTGCTGTACTCTTTCACCACAACTTTCTCTCACTCTTACTTCCTGTTTCTGTTGTGCCTGTAATTCAAAGGGTCAGCCTTATCACACTGTGTCACGCTGAATATCCCCGAGAACTACGTTAAGGGTACACGTGTCTGTGGAGTGCTCAGCCACTTGCACGTTAATTTCACGAGCAGGCTGTTCCGTTGATCGGGTCAACTGGAACCCTCGACGTCGTAAGCGACGGAGTGCCAACAACAACAACGACATAACAAGAACTGGAATAGATTCTCTTTCTTTATCTCATGCCTTTTCTTAGGTTAGAATCTGCCAATGGGCTCTGCCTAGTTTAAAATATACAAGACAACTGTATGTCATGATGTTGTCCCCACGACTCCATCAAGAGTTAAATTCCCGGGTGGTTAACTCCCTTGTCAGTTCATAGACTTGTGCTTTTTTGTGGCTATAAGGATGTTTGACATTTCTAGCAGTGTAGGTGCTACAATGCACCCTCAGTCTCTATTAGAGACAATTGAAATCTTCCATTTTCGTTTTATATTGCGTCTAACCAACTTTAGTAATTTATAATTTTCACATTACCGTTTTGCTGAATCAACCATTATTCATTATGGCGAAAATCTGTATACTGACAGGTTGGATTTGAGTTAACAATCAGCGATGGGGCTGTACGACTGATGAGCTTTAATTTCAAGCGAAATTGGCTTGTCAATATAGTACCCTCGCTCGCTGTGGGGCGGTTACCTCTCCTGTCAGTACATAGACATGCGTTATGTTTGTGGCTATAAGGGTTTTCTACTCTTATTTCTAGCAATGCAGGTGTTACAATGCGCTCACAGTCACTATTAATAATTGATTTTTTCCTTTTTGGTTCTATATTGCATCTAGCGACCTTTATATATATATATATATATATATATATATATATATATATATATGCGATATATATATTTATACTCGCACCATATATGTGCATATGCACATATATATATATACACATATACACGCACACACACACATATATATGCATATACACATATATATACACACATATACACCATATATATATATATATATGCACAATATACGAATATATGTCTATATATACATACACTATATACATACACTATATAATCCAATCAAACATATGCACAATGTACGTATATAAGCATATATATATACATACACATACATAATATATAAATATTTATATGTATACATACATACACACACACACACACACACAGACAAACACACACACCTACGTATAATTCGGTTATAGACATATAGAAATGTAATTTCAAATCGATGCAAGATTAGCTTAAATTTGTAATTACTAACATCTGTGAAGTCTTAATAGCAATTTTCGTTTTAGCAATAAATTAAAATCGATAATAATTATGCAAATATCAAAATTTTAAATATCAAATATGTCTGAATATGTCTAAGTCAGAAAACCATTAATGCTGACTTTGGCGAAATTCCATAACATTTTAGAAGAGATTTGATGTCGATTTTTGGCCATTACAAACTAATGAAGATGTACTTCTGGTATCGATGTAATCTTATACTGCCTGCTCATGATCGAGTGATCGACGACTAAGCCAAAACCCCTATTGAGCCTTTCCTGTGAAGAAAGTGTGTGTGTATCCAGTGCCTAACTGCAATGTTTAAAATCCCCAAAAGAGCAGTAGATTGGTTGAATCATGAGAGTAACGCCATGCGGTATTTGTCACAGTTATCTGCGTACATGCACCGAGTTCCAATCGTACCTAGGCCAAATTTCCGTTTCATCTATTGAAGGTTGATAAATCAAGTACTAATCTAACACTGAAGTCGTTCCTCCTCTCTTTTCCCTAGATGTTTTTCAATAGGCAGAATCGTTAGCACGCCGGACAATAAGCATAGTAGCATTTCGTCCGTCTTGACGTTCTGAGTTCAAATGCCGCTGGAGTCGACTTTATCTCTCACCCTTCGGGGTCGATAAATTAAGTACCAATGAAACGCTGGGGTCGATATAATCGACTAGTCCCCTCCCACCAAACTTCAGGCACAAAACCCAGTAATTTTTTGAGGGGAGAGGGAAGTCGATTACATCGACTCCAGTTACTCAATTGGGTCGATGTAACCGACCCGAAGGATGAAAAGCAAAGATGAACTCGACGGGGTTTGAACTCAGAACGTAATATAATTGGGCACAAGATCAGCGATTTTGGGAGGAAGGAATCAGACGATCCCATCGAACCCAAGTATTTGACTGGTATCATATTTTATCAATCCTTGAGGAATGAAATCAAATTTTACTTAGGCAATATTTGAACACAGAACATGAAAAAAAACCGTGGCTAATAATGCGAAACATTCAATCCGATATTCTTCCAAACTATTCTACCAGTCCGCTGCTTCAAATTATCACTGAATATTTGCGATTAATAATCATCTTCGGACTTCGTCCATTAAAAACAATATTCACTTATATTGCTTTTGCTAAACGAAGCACGAAGATTGGATATTCTTATAGGGAAAAAATTGAATTTTATTGTTGTTTGAAAATCCCAATAATTATGAAAGCCGAATGTGCGAGTGGATTACAATATATATTAAGTTGGAAAGAAAGTCATGGCGCATTTCAAGATGGAAAAAACAAAACAAAACAAACGATTCTCTGGTCTTGATAAGTTTAACATATTTCCTCTCAATATTGATAACATAATCCAATCTGATAAATTATTGATCCCTCGGGCGTAAAATTTTCCAGGTTTCGAAGCAAAGAAACGCCTCAATATTACTATCCTAGTCACAAACTGTTTTATGTAAATAATGCTCCAGGATTCTGTAAAGATGATAGTCAGATGAAGAAAATGAGACAAGACTTCCATATTTGATGCAGTAATTTTTTCCGGGGCGACTTGAGCAATACATGCATTATCGTGTAAATGTCACACTCCTTTACAATTGATCAATGGTAAGTGCCGTTTCTGCAAATTGCTGTGCAATACTTCCTATTAACAATATTTCGTCGCATTAAGTGTTTCGTTTTGGTTTAACACTTCATTATAGACGACACCATCATATTTCACCAACACAACGCATATCAGTTTTGGGTTAGAGCCCTCGTTTAGAGATGGATTCTCTCTTTTTGTTGGGTGCCAACCATAGTAATTTTCATTGGATATGATTATAGAGGACCCGCTTTTCCTCACTGTTCAAGAACCTATTAAAAGAAGACGAGCAGAGAGTAACTGATTAAAAAGAGAAGCAGTCAGATTACGAGGGGTCCATTGACCAAGTTTAGACGCTTTTCATAGTTCATGACAATGTCTTGTATCAAAATACCTGAAATGAACTCCTTTGCGTATTCCTTTGGATTTTCCGTGACTAGTTTTCAGAAGTTCAACTATTGACAGAACTTGATCGTCCAGATCGAAAGTAACCAGCGAAAGAGAAATTTCCCGAACAAAAGTGACGAAACCATAGTTGGTATACTTGGACACTTAAAATCATTTCTATAGACTGAACGAAAATTTCTTGCTACTTCCATTTTTCTGAATCCATACAGCATGTAGTGTCTGATATGAGTGATCTAAATTTTATTAATGTTTATTTTTGTAGTGTCTTGAAAAGTATCCTCAAAACGGTTATGTCAAAAATGCAACATGACATTTTTTGGCAACCTAATTGTTTCCCCAGGGTTATCAGATAACTTGTTTTCATTTATTTTACATCAGCAATTTTAACAAATCATTGTTCACTGTTTCTTGCCAACGTCCTACTAGCTTGACAATGCCTTGACAGTAGAACTCACAGAGTCTGGAAACAAAGACTTCATAGAGATAGCTTTTCAGCTCCAGTTCGTTGTCGAACGAAACGCTTCGCAGACTGTTGGAGAGCGACTGAAAAGATGCTATATAAGGGGAATACAGTGGGTGCGGTAGAATTTCCAAAACAAGCCCTTGAATAGCAGCTTTGGTCAACAGTGGTGGGGCAAGTGTTGTGTTGAAGCAGCACACCGCGACGCTGGTCGGGTGACATCAAGTAAAAACAACGGGCGACAATACCATGAAAACACCCCCTCCGTCAATTCCTTGGTGGATTGGCGCGGATCGTCGTAGAGGAGTTCCATCAATCAACCCTCAATGAGCTGAACAGGATAGTGAGGTCCAATTTCTCCTCCTCGAAGTGTGAGGACCATTTTTGTGCAGTTCCTTCACTAATAGGGTCTTCTCTGTACACAGCACAAATGTCTCGAGCGGCATTGACCACTTTAGAATCTTGATTGAAAGCAAAGAGAAGCAGGTCTCTAGATTTTTTTTCTTTTTACTACTTGGCACTTAAAATTTGATATTTCAAAAATGATAAACGTTGCAGAGGGAGAATAGAGCTTTAAAAAAACAAAACAAAAAAAAAATACGATTCGTTTCGTGTTAATTCAACATTGGAAGAAACGAACAATTTATCTGACAACCCAACAGATTAATAGGATTAGTTGAACAACTTGTAAATTTAAACCATCGTCAAGTCCAAAACTATTACCCAACTGTTTGGTACTTTAAATAACAAGAATTTTCAGGCTTCCGATTTTAGTATAATTTTATCTCTTTGTCCCACGAGTTTTCGAAGGCTCTGAAAACGGCCATAGGAGCAGCTTTTTCCCTCTTTCGAAGTCATTAAATAAGAAAATGGCTTAGTAACTTACATGTAAGATTTGAAACACGCAGAGTTAGAAAAAAATCAGTTTAGTTAAGCACTGAAGTGGACAGAATCAGCACTACGGTTTTCTTGTATTAAAAAAAAAAAAAGACATTAAGCAATGGGGTACACCATACTTTCAAAAAGATTTGACGGTCATGAACGGGTTGTTCTTTATAAGCCTGCTCAATTATAGCAGATGCGAGGAAGGGGAAATAAAATTAAATTAAAATCAGATTTTTTAATGCAGTATCATCCACAATATAGGCCAAGCGTGGTTGTGTGGAAGGAAGCTCGCTTCCCAACCACATGGTTCTGCGTTCAGTTCCACTGCGTGACATCTTACGCGAGTGTTTTCTACTGTAGCCTCGGGCTGACCAAAACCTTGTGAGTGCATTAGGCAGTAGGAAACTGAAAGAAGCCTGTCGTATGAGTGTGTGTATCTGTTTGTCCCCCTCCTCTTGACAACCGGTGTTGGCTGTTTATGTCCCCATAACCGAGCGGTTCGACAAAGAGACCGATAGAATAAATACCAAGCTCAAACAAGTACTGGATTCGATTCATTCGACAAAATATTCAAGACAGTTGCCCCAGCATGGCCGCAGTCTAATGACAAACAGGTAAAAAGATGAAAGCTTTGTTTTTGTAATAGTATCCTTAGATGCAAGCAACGCTGTGTTTTTAAGAAGTTCGGTCCTGAGTCAGATTATTCCATGTTCTCTGCCATTGCATTTCACCGTAGACATTTCTATAAATTATATAAAGCAAAGTTTTGCCTACGAGCGAATAAATTATATTTCTCTAAATACTTCCACCCGTTTTTAAAATTTTTTTTTTATATATATATATATACTTAGGGAGGGTAGAGTGTATGTAGTTTGAACTGACAGTTTTCTACATTTCCAGTGTCGTTGTTTTGATATCCATTTATTTATATGTATTTATTTACTTTTGGAAAAAGATTTCACTAAATATGCTGCTTACGTCTGCTTTTCGTTTTCTACTTCTTAGAGGCAAAATTTTGACAGCGAATAAAAACGCAAAATTTATTTAATTCATCTGGGGAACGAGAAATGTCAAAACTTGCAAAATATTGTAAATGCAACATTTCCATATACATATGTATATATATATATATATATATATATATATATATGTATATATATGTAGCTTGTGTGAGAGGTATGACCAAGGGTATGTAGTTAAGAAGTTTAAGTAGCAACAACGTGATATTGGGCTAGATTCCATTACTTGATACACTGAGCATGTGTCTTCTACTCTAAATAGAATTTGGTGATAGAAAACTGCAACAAAGTCCGTTATTTGTGAGTATGTATACTGGAGGTGGGGTCCCGTATTTGTTAAAACTGGGGTTATGTTGAGCCAATTTATGTACTGTAACTTAGCGCTTCGACTGTTGTAAGTACTTTGATCGATAAGCCCTAAATCCTGCAAAAGGTAATAGTCTAACATGGCTGCAGAACAACGATTTAAAACTAGCCAAAATAAAATTTAACTGAAGCGGGTAAAAGTATCAGGTTTATTTTCATATAAAATACCAGAAAAATGATAGATCTGAAATGGCATAATATTCAGAGAAAGAACAATTTACAGTAATTTCACTTTACTAAACATAAAAATAAAATATAAAAGTTATATCAATTAACTTTATGTAATTAAGCGAGAATTCTTGATTGAGCCATGTCTAACTAACTTGAATCAAGTATTCTCTAAAAATAAAAAAGTGTTGATCCATTAAAAACAAATGAGGTGTGTGTGTGTGTGTGTTAAGAGTCGATAACAGTGTTTCTTGGTAGCAAAACTGATAGGAACCTGTAAGGGAAAGAGATCAAAATTTGTATCACACTCATAACTAAGCGACAAATCCATATTCCCTTTAAAATCCAACAGGTTGGTTGAAATATTCTGACAGCATCAATAAACGGCAGAGCATTAAATAACAAGACGAAAAAAATGTTGATCAAGTAAGGTACAAACAATGCGATAAAGCTGAAAACCCAGTTAACAAATGCCACAATGAATATAGTTCCTGGTGCAAATACTGTCGTTGTCGAACAATCTAGACCAAAATGCATTGGTGACATTACATCGTCGAAGGAGAAGGCCACCGATAGGAGAGTCGCAATAAAATAAGCTCTCTCCTTTGAAGTTGGAAAGGTAAATAACGCGTTGCCCGTTTCACTCGGGAACGCTCGTGGCTGTTCGCTTTCATCAGTGTTCAGATTAGGTTTATCACTAATCGAACAATCTGCCATTGCGTTATTTTTTAAGGCTGATCCAGCATTATTTTTAACCGTTGGTTCCACATAAATTTCAATTTGGTCTGCTTGTATTTCATCTATTAAATCAACTGGATTCTTTCTTGACGACATCAGTGTACGGACGAAAGTAATAGGAGATAATAAAAATGACGTCCGTTCAAGTTTTCCCGATGTCTCTCTCGCAACAGTTTCAAACTTTTCTTTTGTTTCTTCCTTGGTGTTACATTTTCCAACATGTTTCTGTTTCATCCTGAATAAAAATGAATCGTCATTGAAAATTTCACTCAAATTACAAGTTATGGATTTCACAAAACCTCGGAAATTTGGTAAGACTCTATAGAAACTTCTTTTTATTATATTCGGCTGAACCTGGCAGTGTGTAGTCATTTTGTCTTTCTATTTCGAAGTGAACGATTTATTATATTTTTTCAGAATATTCAACCAAAGCTGTCACCAGTTACAAAATCCAATAAAAATGTAATGACCAGTTGTTTTTCACCAAGTTACTATTGATATACAAAAAACATTAAAAATTAGCAATGGAACATTACATTATCAATTGAAGGGGTACAAATACTATTGAATTAGTATTACCTTTTTAAAAGAGGGTCGCCGAAAATACGCTGGAGCGAACGGAACTCGCGATCCAAATACCAATACTGATTGTAACTGTTTAATTTCACGCCACATGATCGTTAAAAGTATTGATATTCGCTTCTATACAAAACGATCGGACAAATAATTTTTAACAGACACTAACTGATTGCAAAACAAATCGAGCTTTTAATAAGAGAAAGACAAACACACATTCACAATTATACAATTATATGTTATATAAATATGTTATGGAGATGTGCGTGCATAGCAGGTGCTTTTAATCTGAGATCGTGTGTTGAAACTAAAGCGACTGCAGCGTTGAAGACGCTAAGTTAGTCATTAAAAAAAATAATAAATAAATGCACCCTTTAAATGCCTAGCCAGGCTCATGGGCCCGGTTTCCCGGTTTCAATGGCGTATGTGTTCCCCAGCTGGACGGGACGCCAGTCCATCGCAGCGTTACTCATTTTTGCCAGCTGAGTGGACTGGAGCAACGTGAAATGAAGTGTTTTGCTCAAGAACACAACGCGTCGCCCGGTCCAGGAACCGAAACCACAATCTTACGATCATGATGCTAACCACTAAGCCACGTTCCTCCACAAGTTAGTCGTTTAGAAGCACATAAATACCGTTAACTTGACTTAAACATTTATTTTTAATATGGTGTCAAAATTTTCGTTGCTCGAAACTGCGATCTGTTCAATGAAAAACAAAATTGTGTGGCATAATTTTTTTGTCAACATGATGTTCCAGTTTCTATTACATTATGTGGTATCTTAGGCAACAGTCATTTTCTATTACAATGTGTGGTATCTTAGATAACTGTCATGCCTCTGGTCGACGCATACATTGTGTGTGAAAATGAGTGGACGGAAACTGTGTGGAAGCCTGTCGGATGGGTTGTACTCGTAATTCCAAGGTTCGACTTTTTGTCACACACCGTCTTTTTGATTCCGCTAGAAAAATGCATTGCAGTTGAAAGTGACTAGCTTTCTCAGCCATGTCTATTCAATGAACCAGGTATTTCTATTAACAGAAGAGCTCAACAAATGTCTGCGCTACATCTACCAAGAACTGGCAGCCAGACAAAATTTCAAACAGAAATCTATGGGATACAACGAACCAAACTCACATTTATCAAGAAATTCTGCAAAGGAAATGGAACTGGATCGATAACACTCTGAGGAGAGCTCCAAGTAAGTTTTAGACTGGCAACCTGAGGGAAAGAGGTAAGTTGGAAGACCTAAGAAGCGCCGGAAAGGATGCGTGGAAGGTGAAACAAAAGCAATCGTTCTCTCTAGGTCTGAAATCAGGGAGGTAACCCAAGATCATGTCCACTTGCATGAAATGGTTGCGGCCCTATGCTTCTTACGGAGTAGCGTGGACTAACTAAGAGTTCAATACTTGCGATCGGAAATAACCTACCTACCATCGAATGTGCATATGTGCATATGTGTGTGTGTGTGTGTGTTATTGAAGCCGATAATGAGCTTCGTTGCAGCTCATCAGTTTTCGCAATGTACAAACATTCAAACGCAATGCTTGAATCGCAAATGTTTAGAAAAAGTCTGAAAATGAACGAAGTGAATCATTAACCACGAACGAATATACTCTACTGCATGTATTGAATACTCATTTGATATTATCTATATATATATATTCAAATATGTATTTATATAAGCGATATTTCTTTCTGACTTGAATTCTATAAACAAACCACTCGGTAATTTCCGTGATCACGTGTGGTCTTGTCAACTGTCAGCTGCGTGCTAGTTCTCTTGCTGTATCGAAGTGGAAAGAGAAAGCTAATGGGTTCTTGTGTGTGTGTGTGTGTGTGTGTGTGTGTGTGTGTGTGTGTGTGTGTGTGTGTGTGCGTGTGTGTGCGTGCGCGTGCGTGGGTGCAGGTAAGAACAAACATGCAAGGCTTTTTTTCTTCAAATTTAAAATGTGACATTGTTGGCGTAATTTCGTTATATCTACATTCCACAACACATAAATACAGAACAAGCACACACACACACACACACACACACACACACACACACACACACACACACACACACACACACACAGAGGAACAAGCACGCACACACATACACACACACAAGAACAAGTACGCACACATACACACACAGAGGCAAGCAGATAGATAAATAGACATATAGATAGACAGACAGATAGATAAATAGATGGTTATATATGCGTGTAAATAAATAGATAAGCGGCTATGTAGATAGATGGATAGATAGATAGATAGATAGATAGATAGATAGATAGATAGATAGATAGATAGATAGAACAATAGATAATACGTACACACACACATATATATATATATATTGATAGAAAGGACAACAAAAGAAAGAAAGAGACCTCGATGTTATGTAAATAGAGAAATTTATCTGTAAAAACTCGGAGTTTTATCATGGCTACCGAATAAGTGTCACATATTTTTACAGATATATATATATATATATAAAGGCAGGTTTGTTTTTGCTTTTCACTCTGGTTTTTTGTTCTATGTGCGCCATAAATATCGCCATCCATTTAGAGAAAAATTTGTAGTTTAGAATCAGTAGTTTTTTGACTGCTATTTCTAAATTTTCAGTATGTTGGAGAAGCAACTCAATGCTAATCCCTGTATATTTACGATGATAAATGATTTTACCGATAAAGGTTTTTTTCATACTGAACTACTTGGCAAAATTGTTAATTATTAATTCTATTACTAATTGACGATTCCCTGCCCTTATTCTTGTATAATATATATATATATATATATATATATATATACATACATACAAAGAAAAGTCACGTATAATTATAGAGATTAGATGCCGTGCAGATGTGAAAATCTCATGCAAAATCAGCCAGAAGGAGAATATCAATAACTATCTGCTTTGAAACCAACAGTTTCTCAACCATGATTATAAATTCTCATTTATATCAATAATCATTAGTGCATTTGATTACGTTACTAAATGTCTAAGCGATCGATAGTCTAGAAATGCTTGGATTTTCAAGCAAAGAAAGAGACAGCTAACACGAGCTTTACAGAGACAATCTATCAGCGAAACAGTAAAAATATGCAAGACTTTCTTAAAGGGTAGAGATGGACTATATGTAATCTGAACCTTTCCCCGCCTTATTTATTAATTTTTTTTACGGAATCCCACGTTTTAGGCTATGGAGATTCCGATTCTGAAAAAAAATTTTTTGAAAAATTTCAATTCCCCCCCCCCCCACCAAGCAGGCTATTTACATGCTAGAAATAACAGCCAAATCTCACAAAACTAGTGTTAGGGTTAGGTTTAGGGTTAGGGTTAGGGTTAGGGTCAGGGTTAGGGTTAGGGTTTGATTTAGGGTTAGGTTTACCCTGTGGATCTATATAAAAACTGGGGGGGAGGATCGAAATTTTGAAATTGAGATTTTTGAAAATTTTTTTCCAGAATCGGATTCTCCATGGTCTGAAACATAGGATTCCGTAAAAAAAAAAAAAAAATTTAAAAGGGGGGGGTATACCCAGATTACATATACTCCATCTCCACCCTTTATTCGAAACCGTTTGTCTCATTTTTTTTAAGGAATACTTAGAAATGAAATGAAGATAAAGCCATACATACATACACACATACATACAAATATACATACCTTTGTTATTTTTATCGTTGAAAGTACGATGGTACGAATATAATATATATATTGTTAGATACTCTATATCTAATACATATAAAATTCAAGCTGCCTCTGCTGATATGCCAGTGATGGGTGTATTGTTCCGGAAATGTTGATTGATAAGAAGTAAATGGCACGTCAGAACACTGCCATCCACAGTTCCTATTGACTACCTCGCTTTCTCTGTCTCTTCTTCCTCTCGCTCTCTCTCTCTCTTTCCATCCCCTCTCTTTCTCACACATAAAGGCACACACACACGCACACATAGATGGATAGAGAGGAGGTGAAAGGGAGAAAGAAAAATACGATTGAAGTAAATATCACAATGTGTATAAAGTTGATGCGCATGTGCATTTGTTTATGAGTGTACATACATAAACGGTATACTTATATATGGGAGAATGTACGAAAAAACAACAACAGACGAGGACAGGTGGTGTAAATAACAAAAGGATGTATTAGTATGACGCTCGGGAATACGGAAAGTCTTTGACGTTTCAACAGAAAGAATACGGAGACAAGGAGAAAAACATGGAGAAAAAAAATTGAATAGTGTTCAGTCAACGGTCAATCATAATAATCATACATACATATATATATATATATATATGCATGTATGTATATATATGTGGGGGGGGGGGGATATTTTCGTGTCTGTGTGTGTTGTGTGTGAGTGTGTGTGCGTGTGTGTGTGTGTGTGTGTGTGTAAGAACAAAAAACAAATTATCAAAACAAGATGGAATAAGTTCAAAAATCAGTAATATTAGTTCGATGCTGCACGCACGCACACAAACATACACATACTTACATATATGTATACATATATACATTATTATTTATTTTGAAATTCAAAAGAATACAACAATAGATAATAAGCAGCACTGCTTGTTTAAATTAATAAAAGTTAATTAATTACACTGGACAATCGTAAACAATTGTCATTGTTTAGATACAATCTCACCTCACCGTAGACAGAAGTGAGATTCGGTTGAACTAGTTTCAGTCATCGTCGTATTTTCGTCAGCGACCGACTACTCTTGTTTCTCTCTGTCCACAATAATATATTGTTATATGACGTCCACTTCATTTCATGACCATATCAAATCGGGTATTGCGTCAGTAATTCAAAAGAATGCGTCATTTATGCAAATCAATGTATTCGATTTGGTAAAGTGGATAATAATAATATTTATAAATAATATGTTGCTCTGGACAGAAACAGAGGGATAGTTAGTTGCTGGTGAAATGGCAACGATGTGTTGCCACTATCAGAACGCTCGCGTATGCATCGACAACAAATTAAAAATCCAGAAGTCCGCCAAATACCACTGAGTATCCATCTGGCAACATGTGGTCGGAAAACTTTTATGATATTTCCATTTCATAAACTTTACAACCTGAATGAAATTGAGAGAAAACTGAGAGAAAAAGACTTTATTAAGAAATTCAAACCCAATGATTAAATTAATCTTATTTGGGGTTTAAATTTCTTATCCCTATAACTAAAACACAAAAAAATCTCTAAAAAGTACTGCTGTCATCATTTCTAAAAATAAACATTGAAAAATGGCTTGGCATCATCTCTAAAAATAGCCAGACAACTACTACTGCTGTCCACAGGAACGTAAAGGACAAAAGACAGCCAGTCAACTACAGTTGAAACATTCCTGTCACAACCTGGGACCTTGAAGATTGCTTGAATGCAAGAAAGTATACTGGTTCTTTAATATTTGATATTCAATATTTCATTTATTCAATAAGGCAATACTTCATTTCATTTTACTATATATTCTATATCCTACAATAATATTTATAAGAATATAAATAAAACATAAAAAACAGAGTTGGAATTCCTATATATAAATTCCTATATATATATATAGAGAGAGAGAGAGAGAAAGATCACATGATCACGTGATCGACCAGACTGTCAGATGTTGTTGCACATCGCTGCTCACAATGCACTTCATATCGTTACACCACCACGCTGGTTAGGTGAGCAGGCCAACATTTCCTCCTGATCGAGAGTGGGACGGCAGTAAAATGAACTCTGTCTGGAGTCGAACCTACGATCTAGCGATCGTGAGTGCAACTACCTTACTACACAGCCACATACTTTCAAGGATAGATAGATGGATAGATAGCTATACACACACTATATGCACAGACACACACACACGCACACACACACACGCACACACACACACACACACACACACACACACACACACACACACACACTCGTTGCCATTATGCAAAAATGTCTAAGTTCAAAATGTTGCTTTTTCAGAAAACCAAGAAATAATTTCACCATTCCATACCAAAACCGTTGTACTACACTTTGACAAGTTATTATATCTATGATCTGAAGCAGCTGGAGATACAACAGTTTGACCAAAGAACCGGCTATTGCAAGCAAAAATAAATATTGAAAAAGCGCATTTGACCAAATTTGGACATACGACAGATTAACATAATAGCAACGATATATATATATATATATATATATATATATATATATATATATATATATATATATATATATATATATATATATGAATGGGAGATATCAGCTGTTCGTTAAAAATGTTAAGAACTCAAATATTTGTATTACATTTGTTTGCTTGGGTTTTAGGGTTAGACAAAGAATCTTCGGGTGTGTCCTGGATAATGGCTTGACTACCTGTTCATTGGTTTTAGTCTATGCCTATGTGGACACGTGTGTGTTGTCTGTGTATGTAGGGGGTGAGGAGTTAATCTATAAACAAAAGATAAGTGAATTTTTAGAAGCGTTGTCCCAAACGACCAGCTGTTTATTGATACCACTGTATGTAAGGAAATGACAGCTGTTTTTTGAAGAATAAGACCAAGAACAGAACGATTACTGGCTGGTTGTTTTGATGACAAGTCAGTCCAGAAATGTTTAGCTGCTTATAAATTTCAATAAATTGTCAGTTTTAATCTGGCGAAGTCGTTAAACAGTTGACTGGGTTTTGTAAAAGATGCGCGATTTTTTTTCTAGACTTTTGCTTTTTTTATAAATCGCAGTAGTAGTTGTAGTAGTAGTAGCAAAAGCAAGTGTTAATAGTAGTAGTAGTAGTAGTAGTAGTAGTAGTAGCAGAAGCAAGTGTTAATAGTAGTAGTAGTAGTAGTAGTAGTAGTCGTCGTTGTTGTTGTTGTTGTTGTTGTTGGTGGTGGTGGTGGTGGTAGTATTAGTGGCAGTGATTTTCGTGTTGGTGATGGTTGTGGTAGTGGTGGTGATGGTGGTGGTGATGGTGGTGGTGATAGTGGTGATGGTAGTAGTAGTAGTAGTAGTAGTACTAGTGGTGGTAGTAGTAATAGTAGAGGTAGGTGCAGTAGTGATAGCGGTGGTGGAGTGGTGGTGGTGGTGGTGGTGGTGGTGGAGGTGGCGCTGGTAGTGCTAGTTGTAGTACTAGTAGTAGTATTAGGAAGAGGAGGAGGAGGAGGTGGGTGGGGGCTAGGGTTGGAGGAGGATTATCTATGGTGAAAGTAAAAGTAGTAGTAATAGAATAGCAATAGTAGCGACAGCAGTGCTGTGAACACCATCATCACTAATTACCATTGCTACTATAATCACCACCACCATCACTTCTACTACAACCACCACTATCACTACCATCATACTGGACAATACCACACCTGACATACAGAAAACAGGACGGTCATGACTGGAACGCCTTTGATCATAAACCAGAACGAAAACAAATGAAGAATGTTGTTTTCATTATATTTTAACGCTGTCAAAGTCGCATGGCGTGGACCACGAGGACAACAACTCTACCATAACCATCACAGCCAGTACTCACTATTACTAGCACCACCACTGCCAACTCTACAGCCACTACTAATAATTAATTCGTTTTATTGGCCACAAGGTCTAATATCTATTAAAAACATATAAGGACAAAGACAGGACGAAGGTTACAAAAGGTTTTGTCCGAAAAGGTAGGAAAGTTCGTCTAAACAGAGGAAGAAAACGGAGAAGGATATAATAAATAAATAGATAAATAAATAAGTAGAACTCCCAAAGGGGGAGGCGCTTCGAAAAAGGAAAGGTTACACGTGGAAAAACCCATAAAACCACGGGAGCCTGGTCAAAAAAATAAGAAAGGGGTATAGAGCCCTTTCTCCTTTTACATTACCTTTTTTTTTTTACAGGTGTCTTCTCAGAATTGGTCCGTTTATACTGGCCATTCTTCCAACAGTCACCCATCTTTCAACGAATTTGCTATGAGACAGCACTTCCCTCTCTACTCTCATCTTCCTTTTCAAGTGGAACTTGAAAAAGTTGATGAGGCCTTGGCCAAAGAGGAAAGTGTCTGTCTTTAGCCCTTTCAAACGGGTCCACCATATCACCTCTTTCGCTACAGCCACTAGGCATAGGAAAATTACCTTGCCCTCCTGGTTAAAGGAGGTCGGCGGGTCAATTCTCACGATGGATCCAGCTGATAGCCGGATCCGTCCTACACGTGACAGTAGCTGTTCGATATAGACCCACAGGTCAGCAATGCTCGGGCACTGGACGAGTGCGTGCAGAACGGTTTCGTCGTCCTGAGCGCACCTCGGGCAGGCCCGGTTGACGGCACTTCCATGTCGGTAGAGTTTATCTCGAACAGGTAGCGCACCTCGGTAGCACTGCCAGGCGAGGGACCTTTGGAAATTATCCATGGGCCCCGGCCCGAAAGTCGTCCTGAACAGGCGGGTCAGGTATTCTTCGTCGACGCCCAGGTTCGCTCCGAGATCGTCGTCGTACCTGCCCTCCACTAATCCCCTATAGAATGACTTCGTTGTGATGCAGCCGCTCAAGGTCGACCCGGGACGGCAAAGTTGTTGCAGAGCAACGCGACACTCACGGTGCCATTCGCCATTCCTCGGCCTCTTTTTGATCCACGACTGCAGCTCTGTTAAAAGAAACGAGCTGCGGAAAATCGCGTCTGACGAAAGGCGACCACACCTGTTCACCGTCCACGAAACGCTTGAGATGTCGTAGCCTGAGCGCATGTTTGCGCATCAGCAACCACGGCATGCCAAGGCCTCCGTTCAGCGGCTGTTGACAACAGATGGAGCGCCTGACCAGTGGTACCTGACCCTTCCACAAAAAGTTGAAGAGCAAGCGTACTATCTTGGTTAACCAGCGGTCGGGACAAGGGACGACGGTCAAACGGTAATAGATGACGGGTGCGATGTACGCATTCGCCACCTCCGCTCGACCTTTCAAGGAGAGCTTCCTCTCAGCCCATTTCTGGGTGAGGTTGGCCACCCTGTTCTTCACTTCTTCCCAGTTTTTCTCCAACTGGAGGTCCGGACCGAAGCAGACCCCGAGCAGTTTAGCGGGTCCGTCTGTCCAGCGCCCTACGACGCTGTTGAACGGCATGGACTTGCCCCTCCAGGTGCTTAGTTGCAAGCCCATTGATTTTTCCGCGTTAATTTTCGCACCTGTCACCGCTTCATACTCGTTTAGTGTCTCGCCAACCAGGTCAATATGCCTGTGGCTCGACACCAGACACGCTCCTTCCACATCCCAGATCACGCGGGACACCCTCAAAGCCTCCAACTTCCGCAGTAATGGCTCGAGAGTCAATACATACAGAAGGGAGGAGAGAGAGGACACCCTTGGTGAACCGAACGCGAGATGTTGAACGGTTCCGATAGATGGCCGTTCACCCGTATGACCGAGCAGATGCCGCTGTATAAAGCAGCTATCCACCCGCGGAAGACCGGACCGAAGCCATCTGCCTTGAGAACAGCTGCCAGGTATCGATGGTCGACCCTATCGAAGGCTTTAGACTGATCTAAATTGATCAAAGCCCCACCCGCGCCAGCTTCGTTACTCACCCTCTCTATGATGTAGCGCATGAGATGGAGGTTGTCGTGGATAGACCTGGTCGGCACAGCGCATGTCTGCGCCTTGCCGATCAGTTTGCCCACGACAGGCGCCAATCTCTTGGCTAGCACCTTGGCCAAGATCTTCAACTCTGTGTTGAGCAGAGTGATGGGCCTAAAGTTCCCTATAATGTCCCCCTTGTTTGGGTCCTTTCTTAGCAAAGCCACCACTCCCCGACAAACAAAAGCAGGAATTCTCCCGTTTTGTTGCCAGTTGCAGTAGACGTTTGCCAAGATGCCCGCAAACAAGTCTGGCATTGACGTATAAAGCTCGTAAGGCAGACCATCCAAACCCGGTGATCTACCTCTCGTGCAGCCTTTCATCGCTTCCTGTACTTCCCAGGCAGATATGGGTCCTTCGCAGCACTCGGCCTCGCTGGTCGAGAGTTGCGGCAGGCCGTCTAGGTACACACCGAAATCTGTTCCGTCGTCCGTCCTACCGTCGTCCCGAACAATTGAGCAAAGTGCTGCTGAAAGGCTGAACACATGTGCTTCGGTTCCAAAATCTCGCAGTCGTTAATGCCACCACTACTACAACCAATACCACCACTGATAACATAACTCCCACCACTAATACGGCATTGTCGCTACAATCATCCTCATCACCACCACCACTAGCACCTCAACCACCAGAACATCAATGAAGGGAGTTTGTCATAGCGGAATTTGTAATAGTAGTCATGTTGTTATTGTTAGTGAGTACTTACACTCCGTCGACACTTTCTGCCTTCTTTATTCTCTCACACTGTCTTTTTCTCTTATACTCATCGACACAAATACATATTATACGCATGCGTATAAATATGAATACGATTTGTTTGATCAACAACACTCTCTCTTTCCTCTTCTCTCTTTCTTTTTCTCTCTCTCTCTCTATCTCCATCTCTGTCTGTCTGTCTCTCTCTCTCTTTCTCTTTCTCTACCTGTCTCTTTCTCTGTCTATTTCTTCCTCCGACTTGCTCTGAATGTACAATAGACTTCCGGGACGGACGTACAAACAGCGAAAATTACATACAAAGATGCGCGCACGCACGCACACACACACACACACACACACACACACACACATACACACACACACACATACATATAGACAATGCTCCAGCATGCCCGCAGTCCTACCATAGAAAACATTAAAAGAGTAACGGAAAGAATATATATTTATATGCATATTGAGAAAGACGGAGACAGAAAAATAGTTACACACACACACACGTATAAATATACATACATGCATACACACACACACACACACACACACACACACACACACACACATATATATATATATATATATATATATATATATATATATATACACACACACATATACATATAAAATACATACGCATACATGCAAACACATTTGACTAATCCTTCGGATTAAAGCTAAATTATTTGTACATATATAGTGCAGCATAAAAACACATCTTTCTATCTATCTATCTATCTATCTATCTATCTATCTATCTATCTATCTATCTATCTATCTATCTCTTCCCCTGTATATGTGTGTGTGTATTGTGTGTATAGGTAAATATGAACGTATGTATGTATGTATGTATGTATGTGTGTATGTATGTATGTATGTATGTATGTATGTATGTATGTGTGTGTGTATGTATGAATGAATGAATGAATGTATGTATGTGTGTGTATGTGTGCGTGTGTGTCTTTATGTGACTAACTCAGTGAAATTCACCACAAGCTATCTGTCAACTTACAGGAAGAAGGAAAAATAATCGTGAAAATATAAACTGAAAAATAAATATTTATAGAATGAGTTGCGACTTGTATGACGAGGTCATATGAAAGACAAATATGATATGTCTGTTGAAGACAACCAAAAAAATTCCAATATTTACCAATTGATCATAAAATATTCTTGGTTCTAGCCGAACAACAGGCCTCTCAGAAGCCCACTCGTTCTCCTAGAAATATCAACTAAGTTTCTTTTGCAAACCACTCCTTAGCATCCTATAGAAAGTAGAAAGGACACATTGTGTAATGCAGCTTTTACTAACCTTCCTACACAGGGTTGCTAGAAATATCAGCCAAACTTCCTGCAAATCACTCCCGAATGTCTTCTAAAACGCCAGAAACTGAAAGTTCGAGTGCCTTAAAATTCAACACTTACAATACCAGATACTGCAATAGCTTACAATTCAAAGGGACCACACATCCTCAATATTGTCCCGAAGACGTTGAGAAACCTACATGGATAGGCTCGGGAAGTGAGAGTGCAAGCACATTCCTAAATTTTTTAGGGGCAATGAAAATGCCAAAAGCAACGTGCTGTGGAAACCATGGCCTACAAAGAGCAAAGACGTGGTACGAACGAACTCCAGAAGGAGTCACCGAGAACGAAAATTGCAAAATCCTGTGGGATGCAATGATTCAGTGCGATTACTTGATCAGACATCGGAAACCGGACATTGTTGTGGTGAATAAATGATAATCATCGACATAGCACGTTCCGGTCACTACAGGATCGAAGAGAAAGAACAAAAACTGAACAACTATGATGATTTGAAGTGAGAAATACGAAGGCTGCAGTCAATGAAGAGAGTAGAAGTAATACCAATAGTAATTGGCGCACTCAACAACAAACATGGCTCAAAAAGATTGGTACATATGTAAAGGTAGAACACCTATAAAAATCAGCATCGCTTGGAACAGCAAGAATTCTTCGCAGGGTTCTTGTAGTATGACCAATAAACAAGTGTCACCTCAGTCTTTTAGCTGTGGGCAGCTGACACTTTCCATCATAACCAGCAAAATAAACTGTGAGATTTCATCAACTAATAATAATAATCCTTTCAACAATAGACACAAAGCCTGGTTTCTGCGGGGAGGGGTTTAGTCGATTACAGCGACCCCAGTGCGTAACTGGTACTTATTTCATCGGTCCCGATTGGATGAAGACCTCGGTGGAAATTGAACCTCAGAACGTAGCGGCAGACGAAATACCGCTAAGCATTTCTTTCGGCGTGCTAACGATTTTGCCAGCTCGCCACTATTCACTTCTCGCAATAGTTTAAGGTGATGTGTTCAATAATGATAATAATAATGTTATAAATAACTTCACTATCTCAGAACAAGATCTTCAAACAAAGATTAGAAAAGGAGTATATAGTAGTATATTTCTGTTTGTCTAAAACAGTTAAATCTATATGAAATTATGTTTTTGTAGGAGTGTGTCTACATGTGTTTAACAAGACAAACCTCCCTTTAGAGATGTTTTAAAATATTAAATAAAAAAAAAAACAAGCAAGGGAGATTACTTCCAAATCTATAATCTAAATTTAAAAACAAACAAAAACAGGTGAGCCCAATGTGAATGTCTTATCTTTTAAAGCCAGCTGGTGAAAGTACTTGACACGTTATCTTTTTCGATCTCATTAGGCAAACATGTTCTTACCACAGGTTATGTGGTAAGAAGTTTGCCTGTCAGCCACATGGTTCCAGGTTCTATCTCACCGTATGTTACCTTGGGTAAATATCTACTACTGTAGTCCGGGGCCAGCAAAAGACATGTGTATGGATTCGGTAGACGGAAATTGAAAGAAGCTCGTCGTATATATAAGTAATTATATGTATACATACACATACACAAATGAGTGTGTGTGTGTGTGTGTGTGTGTGTGTGTGTGTGTGTGTGTGTGTGTGTGTGTGTGTGTGTGTGTGTGTGTGTGTGTGTGTGACGGAGCTTCTTTCAGTCTCCGACTACCAAATCCGCTCCCAAGTCTTTGGTCGGCCCAGAGCATTTGCCTAAGATGCCACGCGGTGAAACTGAACTCGGAACCACGTGACTGGGAAGTAAATCTCTCACTACGCAGCCACACACACACACTCCCCCATATATATGTATATAATACACACATACACACACACACACACACACACACACACATACATATATAGAATGCGTTCAGTTGACAATATTTACTGATTTTCTGCCTTCAAGGCATGAAACTTCATTCATTGCCTTTAGCTTTGTTGTTGTTGTTGTTGTTGTTGCTCATGATGTTGTGTTTTTCGTCTTCTATGAAATAAAATATAGAGAATACTAAAAGCAAAATTCTTGGCTGTAGTTCATGCACTGTCTGCAAGTGTCTGCTGTTGCTGCTGCTGCTGCTCTAGCTGTTATTGCCACGGATGATGATGATGAGTAGGAGAAGAGGGGCGAGAAGTAGACGGGATGGAGGAGAAAGAAGAAGAGTAGGCAGAAAAGAAGAATAAGCGGAGTGGGAGGAGGAAGAAGAGGTGGAGGAGAGGCGGTGGAAGAAGAGGAGGGGAAGATGATTGTGATCAAAATTATCATCATCATGACGACGACGACGATGACGATGATGATGATGATGATGGTGGTGGTGGTGGTTTTAGTAGTTCCGCTGGTGCTGGTGGAGAAGTTCGTGGCGCTGGTGATTGAGGTAGCGACTAAAATGAGGATAATGATGATGATGATGATGATGATGATGAGGAGGAGGATGATGATGATGATACCTTTGTTATTGTTTAGCCCTAGATCATCCATGGTTATAAAAAGCTTTGATCCATGTGACCATCCCGACTTTTATTTAGGCATATCTAGGATTTCATTGTCAAATGTGTCCTTCTGTTTAAGGTAACTTGATTGCCATCTGAAGGAAATTTGATTGCTATTTCTTGCAAGATAAAAATAATCCCTTACAAAAGGTCTTCTCATTAGCCTGGTTTTATTATCGTTGCCATGGTTTTTACAGTTAATGCTTTTGATTTTGTTGATCTTGTGTTGGCTTTGTTTTGGGGTTTTTTTTCTTTTCACTTTGCCAGATAGACTGTGATTTGAGGAAAATTTAGCTGTTACTTCTAGCCGATCCATTGACCATATACAGGCGTGAAATGTTGTTGTTGGTTTTGTTGTTGTTGTTGTTGTTGATGGTGTTGATGTTCTAAGTATTGTTAATGTTGTCACTTCTGTTGGTCCGACATTTGTTGCTGCTGCTGTTGCTGCTGCGGGTGCAGTTGCTGCTGCTACTGTTGGTGCTGTTGCTGCTGATGATGGTATTTGATGCAATTACTTCCGATGATGACGTGGTGGTGTTCAACTGGGCTCCAGACACTATTACATGACCTAGCAATGATAGACCATTAAGGGAGATTCTATGTGGTATTTCGATCTGCTAGAAATAACAGCCAAATATCCTTCATTAGAAGGGAAGGTCACGTTATATAATGCAGTTCTATGGACCTTTACAAAAACAGCAACATAACAAAAAAAATAGAGATGGTTGCCGGAATACCTTTGTTGAAAGTTCTGTTCAATCAGAATTGATGGAGACTGTACAACAACAACAACAAAGAAAGCACCACAAAAAAACAACAAAAACTACATGTATTAGCAATAAGGGCAACAACAAATGCAACGAAGTATCGCTTGAAGCTTTCCTTATTGAATTGTAATGTGATGTCACAGAGTCTCTGAGACGTTGCAACTGATCAAAGAACCTGTTTTCTCTTTGCTACTGTTTTGCGACGACATCGCGGAAAGCTAAAGAATAAATGTAGGCGGGAGATAAAAAAATAAATTGGAAGAGTGAGACGACGCGGCGAGAGGAATGAGGGAATAAAAGAGAAAATATGATAGAGAGAGAGAGAGAGAGAGAGAGAGAGAGAGAGAGAGAGAGAAAGAGGAGGGCGGAGAAAGGAAAAGAAGGCATTCAGAAATTCAGAAGAAACATTAGTTATTGGTCCTTTGCCTACACATACAGTGAAAGAGATCGAGACAGCCATACACACACATACACTCATGCACGTACAAACTCACACTCACACACACACACATGCACGTTCACACTCACATTCACACATACAAACCCACCTTCACCCTTCCACCATCTCCCTTCCACCAACTCCCTTCATCGTCACCCCGTCCCTCATTACCCCATCCCTACACATTCCAACCCCACCATCCCTATATATCCCATTCCTTACACCCCACTCCCACATACCCCATCCTACTCCCACCCTCGCCCCAATCCACACCCTACCCTTGCTTCTCCCACTCTCACCTCCCCAAACCCCAAAACCACCATTCCACACCACACACCACTACACACCACCATACCACACCACACCACATCACACCACCCCGCACACACTAGCGCTGACCACTTCCCAGCACCCACACTATCATCCACACACCTACACATGTACACACGCACACGTCAAGGTCACCAGCCCCCATCCACACGCACATACACGCTCTCATATACACAAGCACGCGCACCTTCGTTTTGGGATCACCACTACTTTATTATCAGGTCATCCCATAAGTCCTGTCCGATTTTACCTTTTTTAAAACTGAATGAAATTCAATAGTATTTTAGAATGTCTAATAGAATTAAAAATTATTTTTATGCGTTTGTGTACATTTAAGCTAATTAGATATTATTTTACAGAATAATAGAATTAAAATTGTTTTGATTAAAACTCTTTCTAACATGGAAGTATCCAGAGAGAGTTTGAGGTACATAATGCTTTATGAGTACAAAAAAGGAAACTCTGCAACCGAAGAGACTCGAAATATACACTCAGTTTATGGGAAAGAAGGCTTGAATGAAAGAACTTGCAGAAGATGGTTTGCAAAATTCAGAAGTGTGGATTTCATCCTTGAAGATGAAGATCGAACATGACGTCCACTTGAGTTTGATGATAAGCTCCTTGAGGCATTACTTGAAGAAAATCCTGCATTATCAGTTGAAGAATTGGCAATAAAGCTTAGTTCAAGCCATACAACTGTTCATCGTCATCTTCAACAACTTGGAAAGGTTCCTAAACTTGGAAAATGGGTTCCTCATGAATTGTCCGAAAGCAACAGCAAATCCCGAGTTGACATCTGTTCTTCTCTCCCTTCTCACAAACTCATTTCACCCTTTTTGGATAGACTTGTGACTGGTGACGAAAAATGGATCGAAATGTTAAACGTCGTAAACAGTGGCTTGCTAAAAGAGAAAAGGCTCAACCACAACCGAGAAGGGAACTTCATAGGAAAAAGGTTCTTCTCTCTATCTAGTGGGATTGCAAAGGAGTAAGTCACTTTGAATTGTTACCACCTAATGCAAGAATCAATGCTCAAGTCTACTGTCAGCAGTTAGAACGTTTGAACCAAGCTTTGAAGAAAATAGACCCGCTTTAGTGAATCGAAAAGGATTGATGTTTCATCAGGACAATGCACAACCCAACACTGCAAAGATCACGTCACAGAAGACCGAAGAGCTTGGTTGGGGAAAAATTCCTCAGCCACCTTATTCTCCCTTCCTTGCTCCTTCAGACTACCGTTTGTTTCGTAGTTTACAGAATCATTTTGGGGACATAACTTTCACAAGCCAGGAGGAGGTCGAAACTGACATTTCAGA
>NC_142938.1:15257638-15260138 GCF_046866305.1 Octopus bimaculoides
ACGCATACCCTTAACGTAGTTCACTGGGAACTTCAGCGTGTCACAAAATGTGACAAGGCTGGCCCTTTTTTGAAATACAGGTACTACTCATTTTTGCTAGCTGAGCGCATTGGAGAAACATGAAATAAAATGTCTTGCTCAATGATACAAACCGTCGCTGGGAATTGAACTCACGATCTTACGACCGTGAGCCGAATGCCCTAACCACTAAGTCACACGCGAAAAGGCAGAAGATAGAAAAGGCAGAAGATAGAAAAGGCAGAAAATAGAAAAGGCAGAAGATAGAAAAGGCAGAAGATAGAAAATCAGTCATGGGTCATGTGTGGGCAGCAGATACAAGGAAAAGACAATGAGAGAGAGGGAGAGAGAGCGTGACAGAGAGAGAGAGAACATGGGAAGGAAGGGAGAAAGTCTACAATTAAGTGTGAGAAGACGAAAGAGAGGGAGAGAGGTAGTAGCGATGCTAGATAGGGAATATTAGGACGAGAGAGAAAGAAGGAAAGAGTCGCAAAAATGTATACAAACTTATTTTTAACTAAAGTCGGGATACGTTATCCCTTAAATGAAAAATGAATTAAATACTACAAAACGTACACACGTAGTACAGACACAAGGACCATAATGCTTCATCAGAGCTGCATTATGGTTATACCGATATAATGTAGGATAAATATAATAATAACAATTATTCTAGGATGGAATTTATAAATATTTAATACATCGCTACGCGCGTTTCCACAAATCACATGATTTTAACTTCAGAGTCGGTATCCTATGGTTTAGTACAGTATAGTCCGTATTATCCGTGGGCATCCGGTTGATAATCATCATTGATTCATCCCATCAGGCGACACTGCATTAGTGGATGAATCACAAAGGGATGTTTATCTCTTCTTGCCAGTATGAAGGCCAATCTAGCTATAAAGGTTAAAAACACCCCTCTGCAATTCATCCAATAATGCAGTATCGCCTGATGAAATGAATCAATAATGATGATCAACCGGATGCCCACGGATAATACAGACTATACTGTACTAATATGAAGGATACCGACTCTGATGTCAAAATGATATGATTTGTGGAAACGCGCGTAGCGATCGCTGACCACTACATATTTTTTTCTCTCTCCTTGTTTCTCTCCTTGTTTCTTTCTCTGTTAATTTCTGTTGAAGAGCGTAGGCTCGAAACGTCAAAGACGTTCTCTATTCCCGAGCATTATACTAATACATCCATTTGTTGTTTACACCACCTGTCTTCGTCTGTTGTTTTTTCGTGAATTCATCCATACATATATGTGTGTGTGTGTGTGTGTGTGTGTGTGTGTGTGTGTGTGTGTGTATGTATATATATATATGTGTATATATATATATATATATATATATATATATATATATATATATATATATATATATATATATATATATAACTCGGTTATCTTGATATAGCAATATGCCATGCCTACCAAGAATTATTTCGAAGAACTATTTCCAAATAGAATCAACATATCACGTCTGTCGTGACTTTCCTCAATTCCTGAACCAGCTTGACTATATATTTTGTTGCACATTTCTAGCTAATCGCCTCCAGTTGAACTGAATTGATGCGTCACGTCTTCCTGTTCCAACCACAGCCACCACTACTACTAATCTGGTTCGCTGTGTCTCTTCCTGTTCCTGGTGACGTATTTTACTGAACTTGATCGATATATTACGTCTTGCCTGTATTCAGATATATCTACTGTTGAAACTGGAGCGCTAAATTATATTTTGCTTTGTTTCCTCAATGTCTCTTTCTGAATTGGGTCGACGTAGCGATGTCTCTCGTGTCCTCTATCCTATCCGATGTTTTCTATTCAAATACATCGACTTGTCACGTCTCTCTTGCCCACCACGCCATTTTATACAATGTCTGCATCGAAGAGTCACATATACCTTCTCTTCGACTTACGGCCTATGCGACTTACGACCATCCACACTTACAACCACAAAAAAATTAAATAAATAAATAAAATCGATTTTCGTACGTTGTTCAGCAACCTAACTGCGCAGGAGTAGCAACCTAACTGCGCAGGAGTAGCAACCTAACTACGCAGAACAGAGACCGTTATAGTAGGGGTGGAATGGAGTGTGTGACGAGACAGTGGGTTTGTCGTCTAGCCCTTTAGCTGTCTGGATCAAATATTCTACCCGTTTTATGTCCAGACTGGCCTGATCCGGCTTCTCACACTTAACCAGCAATGCTATTCTAAAAATAAATGATCGCATCATCGAAATCTCGGAGTTACGAGATAATGCACAAATGATTCAAAACAGTGTGAATAAATAAACACCACACTTGAATAAAGTAATCTAAAAGCTAAAGGGTTAGGAATGTGTTGTTTGAATCGAGTCCTTACCATTCAGTTTGATGATTTCTCCCAATTTTTGTATCGATGTGCGATGGCTTTTGTTGTGTCTCGTCGACGCTGTTATGTCTTTCTTTGTACTCACTGTGTAATGCC
>NC_142938.1:15267638-15270138 GCF_046866305.1 Octopus bimaculoides
TTTGCTTCTAGATATTGAACCATTGGGTCGGTTATTCAGTAAGTATATCTCTGCGTTGCATGTATTTGAATCGAATTGTACTTGGGCATAACAATTTTAATTTAAAAAGAAAGAAATTGTTCCAAACTTTTGGTCACAGTTGCATATGACATTTTATTTACTAATGTCTTTACGTTTCCGCCATCATGAAATGTGTGTGTGAGAGAGAGAGAGAAAGAAAGATAGTGTGTGTGTTTGTGTATTTGTGCGTATGTATGGGTCTTCATGTGTATGTTTATGTATGTGTTTGTGCTTATTTTTACACCTGTCCAAGTGAAGGTGTTGTTTATGTTCTCTCCACTTTATCCCCGCCTCCATTGTCACTTCTCCCTCCACCCCCACATCTTTTTTTATCTCCTGAAATTTGGAGGTTCGAAAATTAGCGATAGACGATATAACTATCAGTCTGAAACGAATACTAGGTTTGGTATGCTCGACTAAACCCTCGAAGGCGAGTGCTCCAGCATGGCTGCAGTTTGACAATGGAAACCAGCAAAAGAATAAAAGCGTAATAAAATCTTTCCCATTGATGTTTTCGCTGTCATTTGGATATTTTCCAAAAATGTTGGAAATTAAGCGAAGATCAAACAGTCAAAGCCGAAACCCAGAGGGAAAAACGGTTGGAGGTTTAGCGAAGTCAAAAGGTTAGAACAATAAAGAACACGGATAAATCTTTGATGAGAATTCTTCTGTTACACACGCGAGGAAACTGCTACAAACAAAACTAAGTATGATACAAGATAAATGGAAGAAAGAAATCTGATGCAATGCAAGAATATATTTTCGAAAGAATGGAAGTACGACCGTACTCAAAAATCTTCTGGTATGTGAAGTGTAAAAGGAACGTGCAGTCGCAAAGAGTCGTTCAAACCGGTCAGTTGCATCTCGGGTGTTTATGTACGTATGGTGAGTATGCATGCATTCGTGTATGTATAAATGGATGGACGCATGCGTGCATACCTGCATGTATGTAATGTGTCTATCTATCTATCTATCTATCTATCTATCTATCTATCTATCTATCTATCTATCTATCTATCTCTCTCTCTCTCTCTCTATCTATCTATCTATCTATCTATCTATCTATCTATCTATCGATCGATCTATCGATCGATCTATCGATCTATCTATCTATCCATGCGTATGTGCGTGTCTTTATGTTTGCGTTTGGTTCCCATATCACTTGACAAGCGATGTTGTTTTGTTTACGTCCTCGGCAAAAGAGACCGGTAGAATAGGTATCAGGCTTTCAAAAATAAGTCTTGGGGCCGATTCATTCGACTAAAACTTTTAAAGGCGGTGCCTCAGCACGACTAAAGCAAGTAAAAGAAGTGTGTGTGTGTGTGTGTGTGTGTGTGTGTGTGTGTGTGTGTGTATTCTATGGCTTTCACACAGCTTCCGTCAATCAAATCCACTCATATGCATTGCTAACTCGAGCTAAACTCGAACTCTACAGAAGAAAATTGCAAGAGTGGCTGTGTGGTAAGTAGCTTGCTTACCAATCACATGGTTCTGGGTTCAGTCCCACTGCGTGGCACCTTGGGCAAGTGTCTTCTACTATAGCCTCGGGCCGACCAAAGCCTTGTGAGTGGATTTGGTAGACGGAAACTGAAAGACTCCCGTCGTATATATGTATATATATATATATATATATATATATATATATATATATATATATATATATGTGTGTATATGTTTGTGTGTCTGTGTTTGTCCCCCCCCCCGAACATCACTTGACAACCGATGCTGGTGTGTTTACGTCCCCATAACTTAGCGGTTCGGCAAAAGAGACCGATTGAATAAGTACTAGGCTTCCAAAGAATAAGTCCTGGGGTCGATTTGCTCAACTAAAGGCGGTGCTCCAGCATGGCCACAGTCAAATGACTGAAACAAGTAAAAGAGTAAAAGAGTAAAAGAGTAACTCAAATGCTCAGCGACAATACCAACCTCAGAAACAAATGATTATTGAACGAACATCTTCACCATACAGCCATGCCAGCTTCAGTATCCTTTAGTGATATCAAATTACTCGAATGAAGAATTGATAGAAGAAATGGTAATTTAAAAACAAAGATCTCTTGCATTGATTCCAGGCTACAGATTTGTTGATCGAAGAATGTAGTCTACTGAATCGATTTCGGTTCTTTCGTAGTACATTCCTTGTTATCGATCTCTCTCGAGTAAAATGCAAAGTTGACCTCGAATGTACTTGATATCGAAATATCGAGCGTGTTGTTTATTTAAACTCTGTTCCATTTGTGACACATCACTTCCTTGGGGACTGTCAAATGTACGCAATACGTTGTTTTCAGTAGTTGAGTGTTAAGTAGTCTTATGGAAAGTACTCGTCGCACTAAACTAATTTTGTAAACGAAATCATTTTTTTCTAATAAATTTTAGAAAATAAAAAAAAATCCGTTTTGTTGTATCTCGAGAGGGTCATTATACCAACAATAAACAC
>NC_142938.1:15275138-15280138 GCF_046866305.1 Octopus bimaculoides
AGGTGACACCTGTACGTCTTTGTTACATAATATAATATATATGCGCAGGCGTGGCTGTGTGGTAAGGAGCTTCCTTCTCAACCACATAGTTCTGGGTTCAGTCCCACTGCGTGGTACCTTGAGCAGATGTCTTCAATTTTAGCCTCGGACCGCCCAAATCCTCTGAGTTGATTTGGTAGACGGAAACTGAAAGAAGCTTTTCATATATATACATGTGCGTGTGCGTGTGTGTGTGTGTGTGTGTGCGTATGTGTGTGTGTGTGTGCGTGTGTGTGTGGGGGTTTGTTTTTGTATTTTCCCCTCCCTACCCCATCGCTTGACAACCGATGTTGGTCCCCGTAGCATGGCCGCAGTCAAGTGACTGAAATAAGTAAAAGAATATGTATATATATATATATATATATATATATATATATATATATATATATATATATATATCCGGGCTTTCGCCTATCAAATTCACTCACAAAATATTTGCTTGTCGGCTCAAGGCACCAAGCAGTGACACAGAAGTGGAAACCAAGTGGTTTCGAAGCATATTAATTCTACAGAGAAAAATCATTGTTATTTCTTCCTTACCTATCGTACCGAGAAACAATTGGTGAGAATGAAAACAATTGGTGAGAATGAAAACAATTGGTGACAATGAAAATGGTTCTAAGTGGCTTAAATGCCAAACTGACACTTGACCTAAATAGAACGATTTTCTAAATGAGCTTAAGGAAATCGTTCGTAACAATTAATCTTCCCCTAATAAATTAGGGTTCATCGTAACAACGACCTATATATATATATATATATATATATATATATTCTTTGTAAGCCTAGTAATTATTCTATCGGTCACTTTTGCCGAACCGCTAATTT
Source organism: Octopus bimaculoides (assembly GCF_046866305.1). NCBI lineage: Eukaryota > Metazoa > Mollusca > Cephalopoda > Octopoda > Octopodidae > Octopus > Octopus bimaculoides. The sequence continues at coordinate 15,276,006 of NC_142938.1, forward strand.
TCGGAGACGTAAACATACCACCATCGGTTATCAAATGATGGTGAGGGGGGGGGGGGACAAACACAGACACAAAACACACACACACACACACACACACACACACACGCACACACATACACACACACATATATATAAAGTAACTGTATGCTGTCAACTTGATGTGACAGTTCCATGAAGGGAATAATACTACTGCTGTTTAGCTCTAGGAGGCATTACCGCTTCCTGTCAGCCTTGACACATTTCCTGTGTCCTTATGTTTACAAGGGGCAGATAAGCACCCCCACCCAGCTAAGTCTGCATCCAGAGACTAGTTTCTGAGCCATTGCTCGTCTTCAGTCTGGAGTAGCATGGCTTGCTAGTTGGAGATGCCTATCTAGCTTTTGTAAACATATAATTATTCTAGTGAAATACATTCACTGATTTCAAAAATAGAAATAATACATTTCTTCCAGACTGAAGACGAGCAATGGCTCAGAAACTAGTCTCTGGATGCAGACTTGCCTGGGTGTGGGTGCTTATCTGCCATTTTGGCTCCATGTTAAGCCTCTGCCGTTTTCGTTTTACGTAGAGGCGGTCTACGTCACTGTGTGGAAATTATGCGTGCTTGTTAGTATTTTTCGGGTTTTCACATCAATGGCTCGAATCTCATCAAGCATATGTATATATCTTTCACTTATTTTAGTCATTGCAATGCAATCATGCTGAAGCACACACACACACTCACACACATATATATATATATGATGGGCTTCTCTCAGTTTCCGTCTACCAAGTTCACTTACAAGGCATTGGACAGGCTGAACTCGAAACTGAGTGAGTGGAAGCAAAATTTTTATCACACACATTCACACACTCACTTATGCATATAAACACACATACATACGTGTGTATAAATATATATGTGTGTGTATGTGTGTGTGTGTGTTATATAATACAAGTGTTGCTTGTAATGCATTATAATTTTCAATTTCATTCTATGGTTAAGATAGCGTCTGTTAATGTTACATACATAGATAGTAACAAAATGATATTGAATCTGTGTGTGTGTGTGTGTGTGTGTGTGCTTGTGTATGTGCGTATATGTATTTATGTATTTACGTTTGGGTGGGTGAGTGCTTGTGTTGTCTTTGTGTATATGTGTGTGTTCATCTTTCAACATACCAGCCTAATTTAGTCAGTGCAATCAAAGCAACATCGCTCTCATCTCTTTCAATCTGTACCGGAATGAGATAAGAGAGTCAGAGTTGGAAAGCAGTCAGTCACGTGGTTTGCGAAAGCTCTCTAGGACTCGAAGAGAACCGATTCGACAAACTGATAATCGCTGTTTCATCTAACGTTGTCCAGCAGCTATTATAACATATTTCACCACATTCTCTACACGCCTACACATATTTACCACAGTCGCAACACTACTCACCTGGTCTGAACACTGGCGGTTTTATGGGTTTTCTGTTAGGTTTTGCTTCTGTTTTGAAAATTTATCAGTATTGCTATTGATCATCTCTTAGTTGTCACCCATTTTTTCCCGATTTTTTTCCTCTCCATTCGCCATATTTTAAAATATCTTTTATGTTTAATCTTTCATTTGTTTATCAATCAGTTGACTGCGGCCATGCTATGGCACAACCTTGAAGTATTAAGTCGAAGATATCAACCCGCTGAACTGTTTTCTTTTCTTTTTTAAAGTCTGGTACTTATTTTATCATTCACTTTTGCCGAACCATTAAGTCACCGAGACGTAAATAAACCAATACTAGTTATCGAGCGGTGGAGGGGATAAAAAGACACACACGCACACACACAAACAGACACACACACATACACACAAACACACATACACACATACACACACTCATGCACACACACACACACACATACACACTCACACACGTTATACACATATGATATATGTATGTGCGTGTGTATAATATATATATATATACACACACACACGCACACATATATATATGTATGTATGTATGTATGTATGTATGTATGTATGTATGTATGTATAAACACACACACACAAATTCGACAAGTTACCACAAAGTTTCCGGCTACCAAATTTACTCACAAAGCAGTAGTCATCCCGGGGATAGAGTAGAAGACAATTGCTCAAAGTGCGGCGCAAAATAGGACTGAACCCGAAACCACATGGTGGCAAAAGGAGGTTCTTAACCACACAGTCATGCTTGTGCATATGTTAGCGCTTCTATCGGTTATCTCCCCGTTCTGAGCGCTGAACCCTACCAACACGTGTTTCGTTTTCTGATTCCCTCTTGCTTTATTCTTCGTTACACTTCATTCTCCGACATAGCAAATTCCCCAAACGATTAAACATTCTTTTTCTCACAAAAGCTAATTTATTCCACTTTCAAACTCTATATAGCTGTCCAATTTCCTTCATAATCCACATGAGCAATCACGTCGCCTTTCGAACCAGTCAAATCTTCATCTAACTTTTAACGTTTAAATTAACGTTTAAATTTTATGAACTCGTTTCATATACCAATACAAAGAAAAGACAAAGAGGAAGTATATAGCAACCCGCCTTTTGCTAGATATTTTAGCCAAATCCCCAATCTTTCTCATAACGCACATCCTATCTTGCTCAAAATCAGTCACATTGGATAATGTAGCCCTACATATGCTGAGCATTATTATATACATGTGTTTAAGGCGACGAGCAGGCAAAATCGTCAGCGCGCTGTGCGAAACGCTTAATGGCATTTTGTTCGTCTCTACGTTCTGAATTCAAATTCCGCCAAGGTCGGCTTTGCTTTTCATCCTTTCGGGAGTCGATAAAATAAGTAGCAGTTGATTACTGGAGTCGATGCAGCCGACTTACCTGCTCCTCAAAATTACTGGCCTTACGCCAAAATATTAGAGGATTATTATGTACATGCGCAAAACAGTGAGCTGGCGGAATCATTCGTGCGTCGGAAAAAAAGTTCTTGCGGTATTTTCTTGCGACTCTACGTGCTGAGCTCAAATCCCACAGATGTCAATTTTGTCTTTCGTCCTATCGAAGCTGATAAAATGAAGTACCAGTAAAATATTGCGTCGATGTAATTGATTGACACCCAACTTTCAGGTCTTGTGCCTAGAGAAAAAACAATTGCTATGTATTAATATTAATGGAACAGTGGATATGGACATTATTTCAGGTGGCTGACATAAATTGCTCGGCCTATCTGAAAATTCATGGGTTTCTACTACCTTTTGTAACTAAAATTTGCGATCAGCCATAATCGTAAATTGATCTTCCCAAAAATGAGCAATTTCAAATAAGGAAAAAACGATAGCTAACCATGAAAAACAAAGACCGTTTTCGTAATCAGCACCATCAAATTGACTAAAAAACGGGTTTTGTTTCTTGGCACCAAAATCGTGTTGACCAGTGTTATCGGAGTAGACGTAGCCTGGATTTGAAGCAGGTTCTAGAGACAAGCTTTAACAAAAGCTAAGGGTTGCCTCACTCCCAGTGGTCATCTGGCACGCCGAATACCAACCCAGAATTTCTGAGGGCCCGTGCTATTGCTAGATGGTAGCTGAACCTACACTGCAGCCAACCATCAGATGAAGTCAATATTTGTGAGGGATATGGTGAACACGTTGGTCAGCGCCGGCTCAATCCACCTCAGGTGAATTGGGTCGCAAATACAAGTAAGTAGGTATATAAATACTGCCTTTCCTCCTGACTAATAGAAAAAAAATTCAGGGGTGACCTAATGCAAACAGCGACAACAAAAACAACAAAGAATATATGAATTCTTCAAAGTTACGTCTGTAATTTTTGTATTCAATTATTTATTTATTTATCATGTCTGCAGGAAAACTGTTGATTCCTCTCATTTGCAATAAATTCCTCTTCGCCGCAGTAAAAGCGAAAAAAATAAAAATAATAATAATAAAAGCTAAAAAAAAAACACAAACACACACAAAAAAAAAAACAGAAAACGAATTCGACACGAAAATAGAGAACAAATTTTAACGTTGCTAACTTCACTTAAATTGAAATGCCTGGAGGGAATTTCAACAGACAGCGTTACCTAGAATTTCTTGGCAACTTGAAAGTGTTAATAAAAATAAAATGAAATATAATAATAATAATAATAATAATAATAATAATA